>NC_090267.1:149324209-149628459 GCF_040414725.1 Anabrus simplex | reverse complement strand
TAATTCTGAACCAGCAGTTGACTTGTGTTGCCACATTTTCCCACACTGCAGAACAACAGCATCCTGTAATAGAACAGTTGGATGACCTTCCTCCTTCATTGTGAGTCTGAATGAAGCTGCTTGCCTCATTAGTTGCATTGTAAACAAAGCACAGGTCACTAGGTGACTATTGGCACATCAATGACACTTACTCTGCCTAGTTATTACTCTTGTGTTTACCAAGAATAACTTCACAAGATAAATTATCAAGCTAGCATGTTACCTGCAGAGAGTGCTTTTAGGTAAATATATATTCTACAATGTTGATGTCAGTTTATTTTTGTACATACATCAGACTAACCTCTGATAATACTAATTACAATAATTTAATTTAACTAATTACTGGTGCTCATATGTAGATTCAGATTATTTTTCTTGAGTGCAGAATAAATGATAGAGCTTAACGGCTCTTGGACTTGAAAAGTCATCAAAAATTCACATTTTGGCTTATTACTTCTTTGAATAGAGTAAGTCTTTCTGAATCACCAAAAAAATAATAAGTTTATGTTCATGCACCAAAAGTGTATTTTAAATGGCTATTTAAATATGGTGGCACCATTGCCAGCTGTCAGCTAACATTATATTTCTGAAAGTAGCATTATTTAATCTTCAGGTGCACTTTTCAATTCCAACATATGGACTGGAAGCAATAACTTTGACTGGACCTGCAAAATGTCACCTACAGGCCATCAAAACAAAATTCCTCTGTTCTTGTCTCCAAAAGACAATTAGACACAAAATAAGGGATCAGAATATGTGGGAGTATGTTGGAAATCTTAGAATTAAGCAGACTAATATAGTAGGGACATAAGAGAAGGATGGCTCCACATAGAACCCCAAGAACATGCTATGAAAAGAATATTGTTGGTAAGAGACTCAGAAGGAGACCTCATTATGGTTGGGAAAAGCAAATTTTGAAAGATCTTGGCAAACGTGATGTAAATTTGCAGCAAGAAAGTAGAACATCAGCTTTGGACGGATGGACGGACAGGACAAACTGGAGGAGGCTCATAAATGACCTGCGCCCAGCTTGCTGGAGGAAGTTGAATACATTACTCAACATATATATTTACATCTACCAAAGGCACAAACTCCCAGTAACTTCTCTTAAGGTGCAGTAAACAGACTAAAAGGTTCACAAATAACTTTACAAATTCTGATTCAAACATGTTAGATTTCAACTAGCTTGGCACTTATAATGCCTTACAACAACATTTAGCACCCATCAAGTGGCTTACAAGCGAAGGAATGTCCTCCCATCATCTGTGAGTCTAATCAAGACTTAGATGCTTACCTCCCATACTCCATGAGGTCCTAGGTTTGAAGACAGAGCCGTGAAGTGCTCAGGTGACAGAGCAAGAAACAAATGCCTACTCCCTGCGAGCCAGCACTGCCTTGCCGAGAGTAGCGATGACGGAAGGCCATGTGATGCAAAGCAACACACATAGGCTGCACTAGAGGGGCACGGCGCTTCCGCAGGGGCAAAGGAGGGGAAAGCAAAGGGAGACAAGTACAGGTCAGACCGCTCCCAGGGCGGATCAACTCCTTTACCCTGGGGCCATAATTTGGGAATGCTTTATTACAATTTGCCCGAGGGCATAACTCAAAAGGGTGAAATAACACAGTAGTACATAAAAATGAGTCGAAAACCCATTAAAATACACATAGCAAGTTTTATAAAAGGGGGATAAATAAAATACATGGCTCAATAATAATAATACATGGTCTCTGAAAAGGCTTGGTGGTGACCTAGTAAGGATGAAATGAATTGCGAAGACGTCATAAATGACCAGTCCCCAAGCCAGAGGAATTAAGAGTACGAGGAGGTAGATTCCGAGGAAGATGTGGAGTAGGCTTAGCATTTTAAACTATCCACAAAATATGCACACTTCAGTTGCGAGAATAGTTTATCCAGTAACTGTTTTATTACACACGATTCAGCCATTTCACAAAAGTAACACCAGAAGGTCAGTCACGTTATATACTGTAACTTCAAATAAACTCAAATTGTTCCAAGAACAATGGTACTACTGAAATGCACAAATCTATTTCTCGACTACAAACAATCAATAAGATGTCTTGCACGTGCAACAACAAACACATGACACCCTAGTACATGGGTCAATCATGTCAGTTCGGTGTCTTCCGGAAAACTTTGAGTCTTTGAGCGCTCTCTCTCTCTCTCTCTCGTTAGCAGGGGCGAACTGATGGAGCAAAGCCAAGCACACCTGTCCCCTTGGTCGCCACACCTATAGGATATTCAGCAACAAGCTGCATGAACTGAGCCATGGGGAGAGGTATGCTGCAGATACAATCAACAAGTAAAAGAAATATGCTGATGCAAAGGTCTTTAATATTGAAATGATCTTTTATTTCACAGTAGGTGCTGAAAATGACCTCCTTGGACTTCAGTGCACTGTTGTGTGTGCCTTAACATGTTATCATACACTTTGCACAACTCTCTGACATCAGTTCTCAACATTTCATTATGAATATTGTCCTTCAGGTCTTTTAATGTCCTTGGATTATTTGTGTGCAGTGTTCCCTTCAGACTGGACCACAGATAAAAGTCACAAGTGGAAGGAGATGGTGATCATGGCAGTCACTGTCCTTCACTGACAGTCCTTTCTTCTTTGAATCTTTCATGAATTTGAGAGACTGACTCACGTGAAGTGTGACACGTCGGCCCATTCTGCTGAAAACACTGCATCCATCAAGTAATAGTAACAGACCTTTCTATGAAGACGGTTAAATAAATACTGCAGTTCTAAAATTTTATTGAAAATATATGAATTGCAATTTGATCTACTGTTTGTACAACACAATTTTAGTAAGACAGATAGACAGATAGATATAGATAGATTCTTTATTGATGGTGATATTAGGGCTCTGGGCCCCTTCTTACACAACCGTTCTTTCATAATTTAAAATACTATAAAATTAATAATAATAATAATAATAATAATAATAATAATAATAATCATCATCATCATCAGAAAAACTCTGCTATGGAGGGTAAGAGAAGTAGAGGGAGACCAAGGTGATGATGGTTAGACTCGGTTTCTAACGACTTAAAGATAAGAGGTATAGAACTAAATGAAGCCACAACACTACTTGCAAATCGAGGATTGTGGCGACGTTTAATAAATTCTCGGAGGCTTGCAGACTGAACGCTGAAAGGCATAACAGTCTATAATGAAAATGTATGTATGTATGTATAATCAGAAAAACTAACTCTAAAACTAACCCTAATATTTTATATTTTGTTCTAGATTAAAATATGTACACGAAGTCAGGGTTCTCCAAGACTTACTTAAATATCTCTATGGTTCCCAAAAATAAAACAAGAAACAGTTGGGGAGAACTGATCTAGAACTGAGTTTGGTAATAATAATTTTGTGTGGCTATTGCTGGCCCAGTGAAGCCATGCAAGGCAGACCCTACAACAAGGACAACAAGGATAGATGGTATCTTCTCTGTACAGGAAACTGCATCTTATTGAGGTGGAGGATAGTGTTGTGTGAGGTGCAGGGATGTTGTCCTCAAACCAGAGGAATTAACCACTTAAGATTAAAATCTACGACCTGTCCGGGAATCAAATCCGGCACCCTCTGAACCAAAGGCCTTATGCTGACCATTCAGCTACGGAGTCAGACACTGAGATTAGTGAGGAGAGAACCCATTTATGTAAACATGGCAATATTAAAAAATGGGAGACTGGGATAACCACAAAATCTCTAATGACATGAACGGACTCCACATTTTTTGTTGCTTATTCTTCCTGTACCATAGCTCCATACTGTACTTAGAACATGATTCATTGATATATATAGTTTGTTATAAATGGAGTGAAATTCAACAGGAAATAGAAAGATATATATACAACAGAATATTGCATTCATGTCATCTAGAATAACAGAGGATATTTTCTATGAATTATAAATGGTAGAGGTTTATTTTTATAGCCTTGCACGAGGTTGAACCAGATGGCATGTTTCAGCATATCTGAAGGGAGCTCTGCCACTTGACGGAGGCTGGCGGGGAGCCCGTACCAGGGACACCTGGTTACTTGTGGGGGCAGCAGTAGCAGCACTGTGTCTCATATTGCTATTGGTGGCACTCCTTGCTCTTGGCCTGGGTAAGAGGAAACGCAATAAGCGACGAGTGCTGGCTGGTGGTGCTAACAGGAGGCAAGTGTTTGAACAAGAGAGAGGTGCTAGTAATCTGGGTTATGATGAAGATGATGACAGTGTAAAGGTGGGTAACATGATCTTTTCTTAACTCTTGAAATGAATCAAATTCAAGTAACAGATTAAATTTACTGTCATACAAGGTGAAGTTGTATATTTTTGATTAATTTTGATTTACTGTGTATATTTAGTTATTTATTAAATACAGCCCTTTTATGACTTTTAACCATTTTACAATAGCCTATATTTAGAAGCATAAGCATACTGCCTAATGGCACTCCATGTGTTGATATCTCAAACACTTATTACTTTTGTAGGTCCAATTTTCTCCTTTTATTGGATGAAGTAAGACAATTAAGGTAGTTTTTAAGAAAATTTAGTCTCAAGAAAATTATGTGGAACTTTGTATACACATTTATAAGCAAAACATTTACTTTTGAGTAGAAAAAAAGAAAGTTTGAAAGTTTTCATTTTTAATCGCAAATATCTTCTCTTGGAATAAGAGTATTTCTCTTTAAAATTATGCAGCGGGTTTGTTAGAGTATTTAGTTTAGTGCTGTGCAGCTGAATGAAAATATCAAAACCTCAAAAATTTACAATATAACCCTTAGCTTTCTTTTAAATTATTCATTACAGACTAAAGTTTAACCTTTTTTAATGTGGCTTCTATTATGTTTAATAATTCATTACATGATTTATTATACATTCAAAAAGCTTTGAATAAGTTACATAATTTTAGCTCATTATTATGAAACTACTCATGAAATAGAGACAGTCATGAACTATTTCATAGAACAGTCAGTTTGGAGAGTTTTGTATTACAACACAAGTTTTCTTTTACTGGATTATGATGAGTCTAGTAGATGAATACGTTTATCACTGAAGTATTTCTCGATCCCTTTTGAATTATTATTATTATTATTATTATTATTATTATTATTATTATTATTATTATTATTATTATTATTATTGTTGTTGTTGTTGTTGTTGTTGTTGTTGTTGTTGTTGTTGTTGTTGTTGTTGTTGTTGTTGTTGTTGTTGTTGTTGTTGTTGTTATTATTATTATTATTATTATTATTATTATTATTATTATTATTATTATTATTATTATTATTATTATTCACTTCTTCCATATTTTGTTGTACTAGTCAATAATCACCATACCATAGCTCCTTGCCTGAATGGTTAGCACAGTGATCTTCAGTTCAGAGGGCTCTTGTTACATCTAATCAATCTGTCTGGCTTGAGAACTCAGTATTTATGTTTATCTTAACACACACCTCTTTATTTAAACCCAATACACCATACTACCACTGATATATGCAATAGAGAATACAACCTTGCATGCAAGGTTTTTGTAAGGACCATAAAACTGAGTTTAATCCACATGTAGTGCTCACCTCATTGTATTGTGAAAAGACTGCAAAAGAAAGAAAGCCAACTACTAAACTACTATCATCACAGTATCAACTAGTCTAAGCAAATTCGCCCCTCATAGCTGAAACACTCCCAATAAATTTGCTTATAGTGTGTTTTTTAGTTCATTATAAATATTCTGAAGTTTGGCTCATTTTGTATTTAGTACACATATTGAGCTTTCTGTTCCTCGATTCAAAGTGACTCTGAAGCCTGAGCATGACATTTCCTGTTTAGCCCTATTAAGATTGTAGTGCTCATCCTGCTATCCCTGAACTTAAAATAGTGAGTTTTGATAAATTCTATTAAGCCATTTTCCTCTGATGTAACAAACAGATGAACAAAAATTGAACTGAACCTATTTTTTATTTTTGAATACCTAAGCCAAGATTAATACAAACTATGAGGCAAAAATGTGGAAGTACAGACAAAATTATAATTTTATTTTTATAGATATGTATGGTATCAACTGAGTACCGGTACCTAATTTATGTGTTTCAGGCCCATGGTTCTTCAAGTTCTAAAGTGGATGGCACATGGCCTTCAGGCTCTAAGACATCCCCTCATTTCCATGATGTGGCTCCACCTGCCACAGTGACATTCAAAGACGCGAGTGTACAACGACAAAGCTCAACCAATAGCGACAGCAGCAGCAGCCAGTGTTCTGAGGCATCGCTAGTTCGTCACAGAGTGGCTCCAAGCAGGAGGATACATGGCAAGGAGGATACAGAACAGGAAGTTATAGTTCAACCTCAACCCAGAAAGAGACATCACCCAGTTCCAGATAGCAGATCACAGGTTGATAATTATTTCAATATTTTGATGGTTGCAATGGAAATTCCCAGTTGCTGTAACTTGATGTCACTGCATCAAATACACATAGCGTATGGTTCTGGTGCTATGAGCATACTACTACTACTACTACTACTACTACTACTACTACTACTACTACTACTACTACTACTACTACTACTACTACTACTACTACTACTACTACTACTACTACTACTACTACTACTACTACTACTACTACTACTACTACTACTACTACTACTACTACTACTACTACTACTACTACTACTACTACTACTACTACTACTACTACTACTACTACTACTACTACTACTACTACTACTACTACTACTACTACTACTACTACTACTACTACTACTACTACTACTACTACTACTACTACTACTACTACTACTACTACTACTACTACTACTACTACTACTACTACTACTACTACTACTACTACTACTACTACTACTACTACTACTACTACTACTACTACTACTACTACTACTACTACTACTACTACTACTACTACTACTACTACTACTACTACTACTACTACTACTACTACTACTACTACTACTACTACTACTACTACTACTACTACTACTACTACTACTACTACTACTACTACTACTACTACTACTACTACTACTACTACTACTACTACTACTACTACTACTACTACTACTACTACTACTACTACTACTACTACTACTACTACTACTACTACTACTACTACTACTACTACTACTACTACTACTACTACTACTACTACTACTACTACTACTACTACTACTACTACATTCACTTAGGACCACATGAAACAGTTTTCTTCATCTTGTGTTTGCAAACCTTCTTCATCCTTTCTCAGTGTTGTTTACTTTCTTCTGTACATTTACTGCCTGATTTCTTCTTGGCTTTCTCTGGAAATTTATCATGAAATATTGCTTTCCTAAATGATTTTCTATTTGCAATTTGTTCTTTTTAATGTTGAGTAGTTCCAAATCTTCATCAGCTTCTTTGAAAAATGCTGTTTTCATTTCCATAGTGTTAAAAAATTTGTGTTATTAATCTATCTTTGTCCTTTTTTTTACAGTGACCAAAGAATCCTCTTTTTCTGAAAGCATGACCTATTTTTCCTGATGCTTTGCATAAATCTTGTTCTTGTCTCAATTTGTATGTCATTCTCCCAAATATGCCCATAATTTTCCTTAGGATTCTCTTTTCTGTTTTGCTTATTCTTCTATCTGAGAAGATATTCAAACACTCTGTTGCATGTAAAGCTGCTGGAAGAATTACAGTTTTGTCTCAATTTAGCATTCCTGGATACTGATATTTTGTTGTATATATTCATCATTAAAATGGATACTTTATCTAGTATAGGATGCTTTAACTGCTGAGTCTATACTAGAGAGTAGTTCCCTCTATGGATCAGGGTCAGCCTCTGGATTCCAAGATCAAAGCTATAAGTCGTCCAAACAGAGGTCTGGTTTCTCTACCACTTGGTAGCAAAAAAGAGAACTTCAAAATTCTCAAACAGGCACCTTAAATGCATGAATACTAGTGTCGTGCATTGTTCGAACTTGAGACGGGTAACCAAGACAGAACATCATGTGCCTAGCTGCATATGCAACCAGTATCATGCATGAGGGGAGCGTGTAAGCTAAAATGCCCGAGTTTGCTCCAATTCGTTCGAGAGGTCATGTTCAGAGCGAAGGTTCCTGACTAGGGAGGGTTGCCTTGCTTGCTTTACTGATGTTGCAAGGAATGTGGTTTTTCCAGATATATGGAATCCCTTGTTTACATACAGCAAAGCCTGGGAATTCGGAGCTATAAAAGGGCGAAGGAATGGTTGAGTTATCCTTTTGTTTTGAGCTGAAGTTCACCATGGCATGTGAATCGACGGACAGCGTTATGACTAAAATTCAAAGCAGTGAATATAAACTAATCAAGAGAGATGGGTTCAGTTCTGATGTTTGGAAGAAGTTCCTGCTTGTGGTCACTGCAGATAGTCAGCAGATATGATATGTTTCCTGTGAAATGTGCAATGCACTGTTAACATGCAAACCCAGTAAAACTCATTTAAAAAGAAACACGTTTGCAAATTTAATGCTGGCTTTTCTCTTCAAGTATTGCCCGGCATTACAAAGCAAACCGTAACACTCGGGACCACTTACTAGGCCACTCAGCCGTTGCCCATGGTTCATGAACTTGGACGTGACTACAGTAACCCACACCATGAACCACCTTAAATGGCATCAAATTAAAATGCCTACATACTGGGATCTAATAATAATAATAATAATAATAATAATAATAATAATAATAATAATAATAATAATAATAATAATAATAATAATAATAATGTTGATGATGATGATACCGAGCAAGCTGGCCATACGATTGGGTTCGTGCAGCTGTGAGTTTGTGTGGAGACAGTGGATTTGAACCCCACTGTCAGCAGCCCTGAAGATGGTTTTCTGTGGTTTCCCATTTTCACACCAGGTACATGCTGGGGCTGTACCTTAATTAAAGCTACGGTCACTTCCTTCCCACTTTTAGCCCTTTCCTATCACATTGTCTCTGTGAGACATATCTGCATCAGTGCAAAGTAAAGCAAACAGTAACAAATAATAATAATAATAATAATAATAATAATAATAATAATAATAATAATAATAATAATAATAATAATAATAATAATAATAATAATACAGGTTTCGTTGTTCGAACCTGGGTAGCTCCATAGATTTTTTATAGAATACCTAGAACATAAAGCAAGTTGGAATTCTGGAGCTGTACTGCTACATTTCATTGTCTCTAATACAACAGTGCTCTACAATCAGAGGTTATAGAAAGCAGCTTCATATTATGAACATTCATCAAAAGAGGTTGTGCACTATCTCTGTAAGTATCATCTGTGTGTCCTTATTTTGAATGTATATGTGCAAGCTGGAATGTTGACATTTATGTTGTTTGTAAATATATTGTAACCCATCCTACTTATAGATAGAACATCAGTCATAAATGGTAGGCAGCATATCAGTTGAAGTTATAGCATCAGTAGAGATGCATTACAATCAGGGGCACCAACCTTATGGGTGTTACGGTGCTTGAGCATCCCCCATAAACAGCAAAAGCAAAGTCACCTCCGTACAGGCCATGAAGGCCCTTGGAGGAGTGGAAGGTAAAGGCTTCCACCATTGTTAACCTCGGCACGTGATGGGCTAGAGTGGTTAGCTCTACGCCCGGCCGCCTTTGCCCCCAGGAATTAACCTGGTACTCATTTCTTGTATAGGCTGAGTGAACCTCAGGGCCATATGCACCTCCGGAAGTGGAAATCCCGTTTCTTAAATTTTACGACTTCCTGACGGGGATTCGAACCCACGTCCTTCTGAGCGAACCGAGCACGCCTTTACCGCCTCGGCCAGGCAGCCCCTCCCCCATAAACAGGGACAAGAAAATTTAAAATAAGAGATTATAACAGAAGAAAGACAAGGAAGAAAAAAAGGAGGGAATCTTAATTTTCCATCATATTTCATAACCCTAACAGTACCAAGGTATTTTTGCTCATTCATTACCAATGGGGGCAGCTGAGATACCCAGAGAGAATTTTTTCATTTGTTTACTATATTCTCAATCACAAGTGAGATATATGGTTATTTTATTTATTAGATCTGATTCATCCAAAACTTCATCAATTACCCTTTCAAATGAACATCCAAGTATTTGTTTCTTTGGCACAACTTATGCACTGACCATAAACACAATACCACTAGTAACAACAAAGTTGTATAACATATTAAGGAAATAATAATGTGAATCTATTATGCAACCACCCATTGTTGAAATATTGTGTTCGAAATAGGAAAAACATTGCAATAAAAATAATGCCGTAAACCGGGGTTACTTTGTGACAGGTGCGCGCCAAATAATAATTTCATATTTCGCGGGATATGCATCGATGGTCTCACAATGAACACTGTATGTTTTCACTCCTCAATAATGCTGCTACGTGTGTGTACATTGATAAAGTCTTAAGTGTTGGATTGTTGGCAACAGAGAGCCTTTCGGTGTATTGTACTGAGCATGTGATTTTGTGAATAGCAGGAAACTTTTGTCGGCGACAGAAAACGTTAATGAGGTACACACATTAAAGATAGTGGAAATTTTAATTTAATGTTTCCTGATAAACATGCACTATTCTCATGTCGCTTTGAGCTTTCTTTCAGTTATTTATGTTAAAATAAAATAAATAAAGAGGAGAAGTTTAAGGGGTAACTTTGTGACAACAATGACTCTGCCAGAAAGTAACCCCAGTGTTCTAAAATTGCCTTTTTTTAGTAATCTGGAGTCTGAAAACGATGTTCCACTATACCGAAGCAAGAATGTCCATCTCTTGTTAATATCTAATTGAGAAGTAGTTGAAAATGGTTCGAATAATCTACGTTCTTGATACAGGAAATGTGGTATTTGCCTTCTAACACAGGAAGAAGTGCTAAAGCACATGAATAACAGGGCAATGGATGTAGAAGGTGATGCTGTGAAACAAGCTGTAAGTAAGTTTCATTGAGCACCTGAATCTCAAAACAGGCCGAAGAAAGGGGAGATGTATAGATGTGCCACCTGGAAGAGGTGTTACAGCTTCAGATTTTGACACTGTAGATGAGATTCCTAGCTATAATGGCACCGACGGGAACTGGCGCTCAAAGAACATTAAAGACACCCGAAAAGAGGATTCAAGTAAAAATGACAATGATGACATCTGTACTGAGTCAAAAGACAATTCATTGCATGAAGAAGAATTTAATTCTGACTCTGAAGAACTTCCTATTCGTGAAAATCGTATCTTGGAATCCGATGATAAGATTGTTGGGACACGCGTAACTGTAATATTCGAAGGCAAGTATTGTCCAGGAATCGTAACAAAAGTATACAATCAAGGTGCAGTTGTCAGTGCTATGGATAGCACCGTGAAGTGGGCTGATATCAAGGATGAAATATAGTATGCAGATGACAAAATATTGTGTAAATTAATCCAACCATACAAATTACAAAACTTGAAATCTATGACATTCCAGAACTCACAAAACACAGCGAAAAGTAAACAGTTTGCCAACTATTCTCTCTTGAATGATGCTAATAATTCAAGTGGTTATATCTGAGGGTTTAAAAAATATACAGTGTGTTGTATTATCATGGTTATGAAAGAAATTCTCCTTTTATATTTAGCCAAAATCTTAAGTAACCACTTAATAGGGATAACTTTGTGACATTTGCACCAAACATGGAAATACAATGGTAAAATGATGGTGTCACAAAGTAACCTCACTTAACGGGGTAACATTGTGACAAGTTCTTCTTGAAATATTAAGTCATTAAATAAAAAGACACATATAAACATTATTGCAAAACATGAATAAAGGATGGAAGCATACGACAATACAGAAAAACCTTGATACATAACAATATTATTCTATTTATATTGAAGAAATCATTAAAACTGTTTTTGGGATAGTTTCTTCAATGCCACAAACCATTTTTATATAGTGTTTTAAGCATAGCGTAAGGACTAGTTGACCATTTTAATTTTAGAACCGGGCGAGTTGGCCGTGCGGTTAGAGGCGCACAGCTGTGAGCTCAAATCCGGGAGATAGTGGGTTCGAACCCCACTGTCGGCAGCCCTGAAGATGGTTTTCTGTGGTTTCCCATTTTCACACCAGGCAAATTAATTAAGGCCACAGCCGCTTCCTTCCTAGTCCTAGGTTTTTCCTGTCCCATCATCACCGTAAGACCTATCTGTGTCGGTGCGACATAAAGCAAATAGCAAAAAAATTTAGTATTAAGGCAATACGGCTGAAAATGCCTCATATGTTTAGGTGAAACATGTCCCGTTATTCCATTATGTAACATCGGTTTTGATTTCTAATAAATCACAAATTGTATTGGAAAGGTGGATTTCTATAAGATAATTCTTTCATAAGCTTAGACGATCCACTTACATAATTCATGAAACATGTTCAATAATTTTCAGAAAGTTTATGAACAAGTGTAGTTCATGAAGGTACACACGTTGAACACAAGCTGTACCAGCGCAATCAAGTAACATTTCATTGTCATTTGTTTTGCCACATACAGCGTTAACAGAGAATTTTTCTCGAATATATCAAATGAAAATGGGCATTTATTTGTTTGTTTAGCCCCAGCCTCAGCCCAGTAGCAGGAAGAGGCACCAGGCTGGTATGGCAGGAGTGACTAGGACAGAGGAGCAGGCTCCTTCTAGCACTCCTCCTCCTCCAGTGTCAAGAATCAACACTGCAATCAGTCCCAACTCATATCTCTCAATGCCGTCCATCAAGTCTTTTCCAAGGTAAGAATCAAAGAAGCCACTTACTACTTCTAACTTTCCCTGTTTACTATGTTCCAAATGGAAGTTAATATAATTTCATGTGCATTTCTTGTTTGTGTGTAAGTTTCCAATGTAACCAATAAAAGTGGAGCCTTCTGTGGAGGTTTCCCATAAGAATTTGTTTAACCCCATGATCATAAAGTAAGAATAATGTTCCTTGGTCAGCCAAATGTGAATTTAAAATTGATGAAAATGTTTTTATGATGATCTTTTTGTCATCTCACTGTTTAAATTTGCTTACACAAAACATTTGATTTTCTATAACACAATGGTCCAAAGTAGTGATGGGCAGTCGGAGACAGGGTCTTGAAATTTCTTAAGATTTCTCAAGACTAGTACAAGCACTTTTTCTCGCGAGAAATTTTGAGAGATCTCGAGAACATCGTCCCCACATTGTGCACCGTGCAGCATGTCGTAGGCCTACAGGTAGATGGAGCCGAATGTTGTTTGTGCCGAGTATGCGAGTAGCCAACCACGGACCTTTTCAATTCTGTAAATACATGTCAACGAGCAACTAAGGTGTTAATTTTTTCACCGAGGTCTATTTTGTTGCAGTATAACATGATTATAAAGGATATGCATTCTGGCATTGTATGCAGGATTAGGTACATGAATGAGCAGGCTAAGTACAGAAACTGATGGCTAATGCAGATGTACCTTGTTATCACTCATAATTTATCAGATCTCACATTCATTATCCATTTGACCTGTGCTTCTTGTGTTTACTGACATTATGGTGATGAAGAAAATCGTTCATTACAATGTTATATTTGTGTCATAATTAAGTAGTTCAATATATGACAGTGCAATGTATAATTTCATCTTATTGTACGTGACTACTTTAAGACGATGTCCAAAATGCAACGTAAGTTGTGAACATGGGATTATTTTGAAGAGATACCACATAGCACGGTCCGCTGTATTGTTTGTTCAAAATAAGTAAATACTTCAGCAGAAATAATTCTGGTATGCTCCGGCACTTAAAAACACATAATATCATTGAAGGGAAATTGTCACAGAGAAGACCTCCGGCCCGGTCTACATCAAAAGAAGCTACCCTGTCGACAACAGTTGTGACGTATCCAGGTAGTTGTACATCCTCCCTACAGTTATTCACAAATTATGCATGAACCATTTAAGATACTGACGTTCTGTTTTCACTTCCATTAATGGTAATAAAGGGCTCATAGTTGAACATGCAGCACTTTTCCTGGCTTTTGACAAAATTTATTAGCACACAGGTTTCCATATGAGAACATTATTTCATGCAATAACTGCGATCAAGCTTATGATCATAGTTACTGAGACATCATACCAATCACAGTACAGGAGAATCAGTCTCAAGATTCTCACAAGATTCTTTTGAGAATCTCAAGTGTGGCATTACCCATCACTAGTCCAAAGTCCCTTACAGTTCTTAGGATCATATATACATATCCATACATCACCTGCATACACACATCACCTGTACTCCACAGCATGACATTATCTATAATATTCTCTTAAAATGTCCATGAAGTAGAGGACAGGAAATCCAATAGATCACATCCTCGAAACCAAATATCATGAACCTGCTTGCTAGAACGTTGTAATAAAGCATAGAAATTTTAACAATTAAAATAATAAAAACTACAAAGTTCATTGCCATAAATTATTGTTCTGTGTTAACCGATAAGGAGGCCAATCAGTTTGATTCCTTAAGAGTGGCTGCTATCTATTGAATACTCTCTCGCTTGACTACTGACATAACAGTGTTAATCAGATGAAAACTCTTAAGTTGACTTGGCTCTGATCATAGTTCCATCCTTTTGGTACTTTCTCTTGTACATTTGTTGTTTATATTCACAATTACTTTGGCTCTGCTTTTGCTATTCTTCTCACTCATGATCATTTTCACTTTGTTTGGATTATACTGTAGTTGCGCAGCAACATGTTATTCTGAAAATAGCTTCCGTGCCTTTACTGATGAGACTTAGTGTTTCCAGTGCACTATATCTTTTGGTATGGGCTTGAACAAATTTTTTACTTACATTGACCTGTCTCTTTCATACTTGGCTTTGACAACATGAAAGTGACTTGAGGTGTGAACAATGCTAGAAATTCCATTCTTCATGCAGCCAGTCCCTATTATGAATGGTATGAAAATGTTGTTCATAGGATTGGTGGAATTGGCAGACTTCTGGGTCAGCAAGGAAAAGAATGGCAAAACTACCTCACTCCTCATTTCCCTAGTAGGCTATACCTCTTCAGTGACATCTAGCTGGTGGTGGACCTGTTGAGGCTCAAACCAGCCTTTGGGCTGAATACTTAACAACTAACTTTTATCTGCAACTTCTAACATTTAATGAAAGAAAATTCAAGCATGTTGGATAGGATACAAATGTATGACATCCAACATGTGGAGAATGTGTGTACAGATTAGTTTCAGATGAAATAAGAACGGCTTTAAATAATAAAGCAATATTATATGTGGATAGGGTATTGAAAGCTAAAGGATGTTAAGGAGAGGATGTATATGTCTCTGGTGAGACCCCAATTAGAGCATGGTTCTGATGTATAGGACCCACACCAGGATTATTTGATATGAGAACTGGAAAAAATCCAAAGGAAAGCAGTACAATTTGGATTTATTGTGGGTGATTTCTGACAAGAGTAGTGTTACATAAATGGTGCAAACTTTGGGCTGGAAAGACTTCGGAATAAGGGGACAAACTGCTTGACTAATCAGTGTGTTCAGAGCTGTCAGTGGAGATATGACTTTGGATGATGTTAGTAGAAGAAATAAGCTTGAGTGAAACATTTAAAAGTAAAAGATAAAGTTAGAATTATAGGGGACAAACTGAGGCAAATATTCATTTATAGGATGAGAAATAAGGGACTGGAATAATTTATCAAGGGAAATGTTTGATAAATTTCAGTGACATCCCAGTGACAACCCAGGAGTGGTGGTGCGTGGTATTTTGTGACCTGGTGCAAATTTATTCTGTTCAATTGTGCTTATTTTCAAACTTGGAGACCACATACCTCTCGCCACATTCCTTGCCTTTCGTTTGAGGTCAGTGGCATTATAGTGAAGGGTGTTGCTTCTTAGAAAGAGGGATTATTGTCTAGCGATGGAATAAAGTGCCTCATTAGACCTCGCGCCACCAGTCTCATTCATCGGAAGTACACCCAGTGTACCCAGTAAGTTACTTGCGTAATCATGTTAGGGATTCATTCAGTGAATCCCTTATTGCCGAAATGATTTATCAAGAGTATGAGGCAAGGGTGTTATGTCTTTTGCAGTCTGTGGAAGAGGAAGAAGTTTTAGTGAGAGTGAGGATGAATTTATTAGAAGTAGTAGACTCTAACAGTGATATGCAACAGAGCGCTAATGAAGAATTAAACATTAGTGAAGATGATTTACCTCTTTCTCAATGGTTTTGGACCACAACAGGAAAGGATGATGTTACAAACTGGACAAAAATTCCTCCTAGTAAAAACTCACATACTCGAACCCTCAACATTGTCACTCATTTACCGTGAGTGAAACTCATAGCAAGAAGTGCATCATCGCCTGAAGAAGCTTCGAGCATTATTTTCATGAATGATAATATGTTACAACTCATTGTAAAATGTACGAACCTGGAAACTGAACGAGCCAGGGGAAATTATATACTCGCAAATGTATAACTTATCAAGATATGGATTGTCATGAAGAGGATAATTATTTCCAGTAGCATAATTATTTTGGAAAATAAACCTACCCACGACCCAGGGATATACTACAGGAATGGTATTACATAGTTAGCAGAATCTAAGCCTGTCAACTGAATTATTCAAGATAAGGTGTTTAATAAAAATGATTCCTAATAAAAATTATTCCTAAGCATGACAAGTTTTTAATTTTATATGCTGTGAAGCTAATTAGTATTGGATATATACATTTATTTTTTGATAAAATATCATGTTATTGAGTTAATAAATCTAATACATTGACATGTAATGAATAAAAATTAGTAATTTTGTTATTAAAGCTAGTTCAATCATAGTGGTCAGAGAGTACCCCATGCTACCTCCTCTCACACTGCAATGAGTGCCACCTGTCCAGGGTTAAGAAAAGACTTTGTAACAATTGATATAGAATCTGCTACCTGGGTGACAGCCCTAAAAGATTGATTGATTGATTGATTGATTGATTGATTGATTGATTGATTGATTGATTGATTGATTGATTGATTGATTGATTGATTGATTGATTGCAAAATCAAGTCAAATTTACAAAGAACCTGGCAGTACATGCCTACTTATCAATGTGACGTTGCACCTCCTCTGGCCTGGATGCATGCACTGATTTAGATGGGAAGGGTGTCATAAAGCCATTGTATCCTCTCCTGAGGTAAGTTGGTCCACAACTGTGGTAACTAGTCCTTGATATCCTGGATATTGGCACTGGGATGGAGTTGGCATCTGAGCTGGACAGATCTGGGGATCTTGCTGGCCATGGGAGTACCTCAACATCATGCAGACAGTTCATAGTTCTTTGTTTAGGTAAAAGCAGATATCTTTAGCTGATGATGTATCACTACTAATTTGTAAACTTGCTTAAGGCACACAACACATTGTATTGACAAGGTGGAACGATAATTAGCATCAATTTGTTAATAACGCTATACATCGATGCGGAGCATGAAGTTGTTTACTTGCAATTCATTAGTAATGGTCGGTGATGTTATCGTAAGAGGGCTGGGTGACACTTCTGCTATAGTGACGGCCTGTAAAGGTAAAATTGAAGTGTATGAAAACCTAAAGTCATTTGTTGGTATAACATGAAATGTTGCTCGGTGTATTGTGAGCAGGTGTTAAATAGAACGTCACCTTATTAGTGATATTTAGTGAACCTACAGTGATTTGACAATTTTTAGTCACTGTTAAGTGTTGTGTACAGTGGTATATTAAAGGTGGAAACATATTTATCTAAAATCAATCTAAGTCTAACATATTATTGACGAAACTCATCTGGTGAACATCCTTTAAAATTATTTTTAAAAACCTTTTGAGATCTGGCTAATTTGTAATGATTCAATGTTGCTTGACTTGTATGATTGTCGTTGAAACTTCGTTAACTATAGTAACAATTTTCTATAGTTTATTGTTATATGACTTGAAAAATATTATAAGATTTGTCAATCAGGTTCACAAGCATAACCTTAATCCAATAGAATAGATTCATGATCTTATATAACCTTAAGTAAAAAATAATTGGCTGATGATGCTCACGAAAAAAAGGAACGAAACATGTACCATATCAACAACTTAATAAATATGTAAGTTTTTATTGCGTTTTTATTGTATTGAATAGGTGGTAATTAACAAAATTATAAGAATTTGTATCATAAGTGGTATGTTCCGAGCTGTCAGTGGAGAGATGGCGTGGGAGGACATCAGTAGACGAATAAGTTTGAGTGATGTCTTTAAAAGTAGGAAAGATCACAATATAAAGATAAAGTTGGAATTCAAGAGGACAAATTGGGGCAAATATTCGTTTATAGGAAGAGGGGTTAGGGATTGGAATAAGTTACCAAGGGAGATGTTCAATAAATTTCCAATTTCTTTGCAATCATTTAAGAAAAGGCTAGGAAAACAACAGATAGGGCATCTGCCACCTGGGCGACTGCCTTAAGTACAGATCAGTAGTGATTGATTGAATTACACAATTTATGTATAATTTTAAATATTATTATTATATTGATGGAACTCTGGTGTGAAGTGCACTTGGTTTGATTAAAGAAATTCAGGTGGATATAATATGAACGTAATATTATGAGAGCATTTTAAAAATTCAACTAGAATTAAACATGGTTGGTTAAGAGTGACATACTGCAGTGTAAGATCATTTTACTACATTTCTTCTTTTTGGATTGGTGTTTGATTCTATTCAGTTTAATTAAATTATTTTAAATTTACTCTGGATATTTTTTTGAGTGGCTTGGTATGGTAATCATCCTGTATGGTAGTAAACCTATCAATTCCCTACGCCCTGCTCATTTTGAATATGGACCCCAATTTGCTTTCAGCATGTGTGTTTTGCTCCATTTTGTTTTATGTTTGTATTTCCTTCCCCCTTTCTAAGCTGTCAAGCACCATTACCTAACCAACAATTATGGGACAGTGTAGCCCATGTTAGTAAAATTTGTCTTTTGTTTTGATAATCTATCTTGCAGTGTGGTGAGGGGACAGCTGATAATGCTGTCTCACACAAGTACGTGACATCTTTGTGTCCTTTACAGTGACACTCAACATCTGATGCTGTTCGTGCCTCTTATATACCCTACCAGGCCTAGTGACAACATTAAACACAAACCACACTAATGCACTCTGGTGGCTGTTCTAGCTGTCACAGGTGACGTGTGCATGTACATCTGACCATTTCTTTTGGGTGCTTCAATTTGTTTTGTCAGTCAGTGTATTTAAGTCATCAAATCTAAGAGCCCTGAGGACTAAATAGCACTATCTCATTGTTATTGATGTCCAGAAACAATCTGGGGCTGTTCCATCATCGCACCATAACTCTTGAATAGTCCAGCTGCTTTGCTGAATGGTCAGCATAGTCACCTTCGGTTCAGAGGACCCCGGGTTCAATTCCTGACTAGGTCACAGATTTTAATCTTAAATTGTTAACTTCCCTGGCTTGCAGACAGGGTATTTATACTACCTTCAACATCCCTGCAACTCACACACCACACACCACACACAACACTATCCTCCACTACAATAATGCGTAGGTTCCCGTACGTGGCAGATGCCGCCCACCTTCATCGGAGGGTGTGCCTTTCAAGGGCTGTACCCGGCTAGTAATAGACAAATAAAATAAAAAACCTCTGGTATATTTAAATAAACAATTGCCATATAGAGAAATCCCAGGAGAGCACATCATTCTTCTACAACCATATCCGCATAATCGTGTGGATATGAATAAACAGCCCTAATTCTCTTGATATATTTATTTGTACATGTAACAAGTACATTTTTAGCTGTTGCCTTGAAGGAAAAATGTCCTTTCTAAAATAGTTTTTACATCTTTTGCAATACTCTTTACACCAAGAGAGTGAACTACTCTATTTGCAGCACAAGTACACGAACATGGATTTCTTCATGGCAGGTGTTTGGTCCACTGTGTCACTTTATATAAACATTGTCATAATAATGAATTCTCACTTACCTCCAAGATAGGTTGCTCACCAGCTACAGCTCCCTACAGAGGTACACTTTCCTCAGGGGCGTATTCTCCTTGAATGCAAGGCATTCATTGCATGCGTTATGATAACACAAAGAACTGTCTGATTTACGATTTTAGGTTGTTTCAGGTCAAATATTAACGATTTCATCTCTCAGAAGTTCAAAAGGTCTGCGCAACTGTACTAGTTCCGTTGCTTGATTACGTGTGGTGCTGGTGTAGTCTCGCCGTCTACTCCACTCTCGGAAGAAAGAGACAGCAAATGCAGGAGTTAACGACGTAAGGCATTCAATCTTAAAATTGCATTCAGTGGCAGACGTAGTTCTGAAACCCTCCGAACGATGTCGCTGCAATTGAAACTTGGTCAGAATTTGTCACCCCATACCCGTGCTACCCTCTGCCATCTGTTAGCAACTTGGAGAAAGTCGACATGTTTACAGCGAACGGGACACACAGATTACCCCCTAGCGAGAACCCGACGTGACGAAACTGACCAATGCCACTGGGGTGACTTACCTCCAGTGCTTAAGTTGTGGCTAACTAGTGAGTTAATTCATTGTGTGTTTTGCTGATTAGTGAGTTCATTCTGTGTGTGCTGTTCCTGTGCTATTCGTCGTTTTATTATATTTTGCGTAATGTGGTATTAACGATGGATGAGTCTAAAACGGATATAATTGTAAATCAGTTTGAAAAGCCATTTACTGGCCGTTCGTTTGATGAAAAGATGCAAATAGTTAAAGCCGCGAGACCTCTACCTTCCCTCGTAAATTTCTTCTTCTTCTTCTTCTTCTTAATCTGCTTACCCTCCAGGGTTGGCTTTTCCCTCGGACTCAGCGAGGGATCCCTCCTCTACCGCCTCAAGGGCAGTGTCCTGGAGCTTCAGACTCTGGGTCGGGGAATACAACTGGGGAGGATGACCAGTACCTCGCCCAGGCTGCCTCACCTGCTATGCTGAACAGGGGCCTTGCAGGGGATGGGAAGATTGGAAGGGATAGACAAGGAAGAGGGAAGGAAGCGGCCGTGACCTGAAGTTAGGTACCATCCCGGCATTTGCCTGGAGGAGAAGTGGGAAACCACGGAAAACTACTTCGAGGATGGCTGAGGTGGGAATCGAACCCACCTCTACTCAGTTGACCTCCCGAGGCTGAGCGGACCCCGTTCCAGCCCTCGTACCACTTTTCAAATTTCGTGGCAGAGCCGGGAAGCGAACCCGGGCCTCCGGGGGTGGCAGCTAATTACATTAACTACTACACCACAGAGGCGGACCCTCGTAAATTTAAAAAGAGAAAACAAGAATTGTGTACGCACGTTCAATCCAGAAACTTACAGTAAAACTGTTTGGCTCGAGTTCACCTACATGTAATTAGGGTGAGTAGAATTGAAATTTACTTAATACATTGTGTTAACTGCATGGTTACTAGTTGCATGCCTCAGTGGAGATTCCAGGATACGCCACTGACTTTCCTCAACAGGTTCTTCTATTTTGGACTGTTTAGTATCGATGTTATGTTCACTGTGTTCTCTTTCACAATCAGTGTCACTCTGTTCACCCTTCTAAACTTCATCAAATCAAGGTAAAATATCACAAATTGAAGCCATTGTCACACAATAATTGCACAGCACTTTGACATACAGTAATGAGTTTCAAAGAACACTGTTACAACTATGAAACAGTACTCAAGAGTAATCTATATATATAAAATAAGAGTTTTATCTGTACATTGCTCAGAATTCAAAAATAATGATATTTCTGTATAGGTCATGTCCATAACAGTACTCAAGAGTAATCTATATATATAAAATAAGAGTTTTATCTGTACATTGCTCAGAATTCAAAAAGAATGGTATTTCTGTATAGGTCATGTCCATAGTAACAAGGAAATGCGCTTTTTTTACTTGTCTGTCTGTCTGTCTGTCTGTCTGTCTGTCTGTCTGTCTGTCTGTCTGTCTGTCTGTCTGTCTGTCTGTCTATATGTACGCGGATCACAAGAAAACGGGAGAAGAGAATTTAATGATAATCGGTATGTGAAATCGGGGAATGAGCCACTACAATATAGGCTTATAATAATAATAATAATAATAATAATAATAATAATAATAATAATAATAATAATAATAATAATTATAATAATAACTTTGTATTATCTTGTTGTAGGTAAAAATATAATTTGAATAGGAGGTGAAGTATCACCTCAAAGTTGGATATCAAATATCTATTTGGTGCTTCCAGGAAGAATAAAATATTCACATAGTACTTTGCATAAAAAACATTTAAAGAGCACTTATCATGGGGAAGAATGAAACGTACAATTTCTTGAATAATGCAAATGATTTATATTCCCTTAAAACTGTAAGTTGCTTATTACCGTTTATGTTGTTTCAGTAAATCTCTTCAGATTTCTTAATGGATATTTCTGTCACTCCTTAATTTTAGGAATACTGTAATAGTTTGATAAAGAAAGATCTAAGAAACACTTCCATCAGCTGAAAATTATTTCTGACTCACCATATGAAATCTATTTGCTGTTGCAGAGGTGCAAATATTCCAGAACCTTTGGCACGAGTTTTAGAGCCAATAACCGTGAAGCACTTAGACTCTGAGGATGTTAGCGGAATTATTCCTGAGCCAAGGAGAAAGCTTGTGAGACATGCCAGTGTTGAAGGGGAGGACCCTGGTGTCCTCGGTCCCTTGGTGTGGGATCTGCATTGCCATAGACTTCAGTGTACCCAACAACAAGGTAATTTGTTCATAATATTTTTGTATTAAACATCAGATGTTTCTCAAACATGACAATCATTTCATTGCTTTGAATTCATGCAGAACAAAGAAAGGGTAACTAAGGGCCGACAATTAAATTGTGAACACCAAGCAACTCATTGCCAACAATAGTCATTCCAGGAATAGTCAAGCTAATGTAGGGTCGAATAACGAACTCCTGAAGCTATGGAATGAAGACTAATTTTGAAGCTCTTTTATTACCTTTACTTATAGCAAATAACACAGAAAACAAGAACATACACAGTTTAAAGAAAAATTTTACATACATACATACATACATACATACATACATACATACATACATACATACATACATACATACATACATACATACATACATACATACATACATACATACATACATACATACATACATACATACATACATACATACATACATACATACATACATACTGAACCCATGACCTTTGTGCCCTAAGAACATTATGCATAAATCGACAATCATTTAAAAGTTGGATTCTTGATAGCATGGATTTGACACGTGACGAGGGGGTGATTACCTTCGGTCCCACGCTCTGGGGTACATGACGTCAGCCACACGTGTCGATGGCGGAAGAATCTCAAGTCATTTTTGTGAACTATTTCAAAGCGCGTGTACATGGCGTGACCCAAGCCAAGTCAAAAAAAATATAGTGCCTATCAAAGGGGGTCAATCATCTCACAAATCGAACCCGTAAAAATTTTAAATGTCCATGAACACTATCGCCAGAAATGTAGCAAGCATGTAGTCACTTTCAAAACTCTTGAAATTACAGTTTAGTTAAGTCAGAAAATTTATAGAAATTTTCTTGGCGGCAAAGGGAGATATCCGAAGAGAGGAGGTAACTGCTATAAATATGAAGGGACGCCATGACGAAGTCTCCTTCTCCAGCATTTGTGATACAAAGCGGACGAAAAATTGTTGAGCTGCTCTGCGAAATCAAACAACGAAAGTAGACTGAGTTCAACTGCAGATTTTAGCCATTGTGGCTAGGTCTTGTCTCCATGAGGAGATAGTTTTCTTGAGTGAAATAATTGTACCAGATAGGACGGTCAAAGTACTGAATAAATTCTAATGTGATTAATTCGTGTGCGGAAATAATTATAGTCCATCGTGTGCGCTCAGCAAACAAGTGAAGGGTATTTTCTTTTTTTTTAATGCTTTATTCCAGGAAACCTGAAGAAATATAAAAATGGTTTGTAAAGCCATGAATGTAAAAATGGCTAAATAAAATGCCAGGGTCGCAGGTGAGCCCTATGACGAACAATGGTGTGACTACATGAGGTAGGTGACTTTCAATCTTACTACCTCTTATATCTTGTCTCATGATCTCTAAAAGTGTATTTGAATGGGGATATACGACGCAGTGGTCACCCCTACTAAGTTTTGTAAATGTGAGAGTACGACTAAAAGAGTCATTTGTTTTATTTTCCACTTGGATAAGAATTTTGAAGTCTAGCGAGTGCCGTATAAGGTCGTAAAAGTTATTGAATAGGGTTTCGAAGTGATATCACGTCCAACGTAGATCGTCATCCGTGTGAGTGTACTGCCTATATTTTGTGATGTCAAATTAAGATGTTCATTCGACGTAAATTTTTCCTGTCTGCAATTAGACGTTAATAATGTAGAAATCCATGGTCACTCATTTTCAATCGAGTGGAAGCGCGCTGTCGGGTGAGAACCTAGGGTGATGAATTTGGTCACGGAGAGAAACGTTTTCTAGACCCAGTTTTAAACTGTGTCTGACTGACAATAAAAAGATCTAGTAGAATGTTTCAGTCATTTTGTTCGTAAAAATCAAGTTATTAAATACGATATCATTTATGCGAAGTTATTCATGAGTAATGCATTGTGCGATATTAGACGTCGAAATTTCTAGTAAGGATTTTATTCCAATTCTTTGTCGATGATAATTGTGGAGCTGGGAAACAGAGGTTAGTTTTGTTGATATGAGATTTGTGAATCAGGTTGGACCTGTCATTGAAGCCGGGACATGGAAGCCCGAGGAATGTTTTATATGAGTTGAGATGAGATGTGCGAATCAGGTTAGAGTCCTGTCATTGAAGCCGGGACACGATAGCCCGAGGTATATTTTATAATGTTGGGAATGGAAAGAAATACATAGAAATCCATAGCGGTATTAATTGGCGACGCGTATAATTAGTGTGGGCATCTTGAAGCATAATCTGTGCATTTTGTTGGTTAGAATATCGTATTTGTTTAATTATGTCGGCAGAGTTTAAAGAGAGCATTTTGAGAAGCCAGTCAACTGGAACTAACCAGGTGTTTCATGTTACTGCCAAGCGAACTTGGGGACGAGAGGCCTCAGCTGTGATAAAGGGACAGGCGTGGAATTGAGATTGTACTGTATTCTCGGCCGGGGAAAACGTTAAAATGCTGGATTTAGTTGAAATTCATAGCCGGTAATGATCTGAGTATTGTGAAATACTGTAAGATTTGTTTAATTGGGGACGTATTGAACATTTGAAACCATGAACTTCGAGTATAAGGAACGGAGTAACCAAATTCAGGGTTGTCCAAAATATAGAGCGATGGTTGTGATGATTGGTTTGTCTGTGAGGGGTGTGCAAAATTCATAAATGGTATGACGAGATATGCCATCGTAATTATATGGCGAGTTGTTTGGTTTGTACGTAGATTATTAGGATATCCAAGTGTTAATAACGGTTAGGACTAGATTAGATTTTAAAGTGTGAAATCATGAGACAAGATATATAACTGGACATGAATTATGTAACAATTCTTTTCCAGCCAGACAAACATCACAAGATTGAATTCACATCACAGCTGCGTATAAATTTGTGAAGAAACCAGAGTCCGCGGAGATAAAATTTGTTGTTCGTTAACATTTCGTCAAATCATTTAAATTTATTAAATTATTAAATCCAGTGAAACCGCATTTTGAAATAACTTTAATCAAGCGAATCACTTGGAGATGCATTCTGGAAATTTTAGTTTCTTTTCTGGGGAATATTTAAAATATAAAGTAACGATTAAGGGGACATATCCGAAGGAAATGGATTTTACTGCCACAAAGTTTGTGAGCATTGCTGTTGTTGTAATTATTGAACTTTGATTGATTGAGCAGTGAATGTGCTGGGGATAGTAAAGTGGAAACTTTGGTCATCAACCGATGTAACTTAATTGTGTTTAGCCTTCAGCCTAGAAACTTGGATGGTCAGGGGGTCATCAACCTCAGTGACTTGGATTAGGGCCATATGCCATTGTAGCATCATTTCCTTGCGGTCATCATCCACAATGACTTTAAAGTAACTTAGAAGATTAGATGTCGGTCCATGACATAGACGCAGGTCACATCGATTCAATTAAGGGTCCATGCCGTAGAACCACTGTGTGACACACACCAATTGGACGGCCTTAATTATACCCAGAGTCCAGAGTTCGTGTTACGAGGGCTGGACCATAACGAATCACTATGATGGTATATGTGGTCTCACATGGAAGCCGAATTTAAGGATTTCCAGACTTTCCTTTCTTAAATGATTAATATTTGAGACAATGGTTTTTAGTATGAATGCCCGTCAGGCAGTTACGTTAAAGTCTCACACCAGTGTTCTGACGTTTATGTAAAAATGATTGTGGTGTCCAGTGGACACAATTGACTTCTATGATACCGTTGACATATCAGATTGCTTCAGAATTTTCCTGAATAAATAGGAATCTTTTAAACAGACCTTTCATTCCAGTAGATAGATTAGAATTACTGAACCCTACCTTTACCTTAGCAAGTGACGAAGAACCCGATACGACCCAAGAGACAGATCTCATGAACTTTGCTGATAGGTAAGAAAGGTAGGTATCCCTCTATATGGACCTAAAGGGTTCAATACATACATACATACATACATACATACATACATACATACATACATGCATACTTCTATGATACCGTTGACATATCAGATTGCTTCAGAATTTTCCTGAATAAATAGGAATCTTTTAAACAGACCTTAAACAGACCTTTCATTCCAGTAGATAGATTAGAATTACTGAACCCTACCTTTACCTCATTTTAAAGTGTGAAATCATGAGACAAGATATATAACTGGACATGAATTATGTACGACGCAGTGGTCACCCCTACTAAGTTTTGTAAATGTGAGAGTACGACTAAAAGAGTCATTTGTTTTATTTTCCACTTGGATAAGAATTTTGAAGTCTAGCGAGTGCCGTATAAGGTTGTAAAAGTTATTGAATAGGGTTTCGAAGTGATATCACGTCCAACGTAGATCGTCATCCGTGTGAGTGCATACATACATACATACATACATACATACATACATACATACATACATACATACATACATACATACATACATTGCCTGCCAAAAGTTTCCAGACAAAACATATTTACCTGCATGAATATCTTGAATGTTTGTTTAATGACAGAATATATTACTGTAATCAAGTTTTGAAGGTTTTCGAGCAATGGCAACGAGTTTATATTCAACATTCAGTATCGGAAAAAATGCATCCTATTGTATAACACCTACAGTGAAACATGGAGGGAGCTCCATGATGGTTTGGGGTTGTTTCACATTCAGTGGAGTTGGTAGACTGCACCGAATTCAAGGAACACTGGACAAAGACGGCTACCATTCCATCCTATCTCGTTATGCTCTTCCTTCTCGACAACAACATGGGTTTGTCCTCCAACAAGTCAATGACCCCAGACACATGTCTTGCTAGTGCATGAATTATCTGCAAAACAAACAAAATCCTGGGGAAGTTTTTAATGGAATGCCCCATCCCCAATTCCCATACTTAAATCCAATTGAGCTGCTGTGGGAGGAGTTGGATTGGTAAGTCCGAAAAGAGTCTTCTCTTCATCGGAAAAGCTGTGGGACATCTTGTAAAATGCCTGGCAAGGTATACCTCCATGTGTTAGAAAAATTTGTTCTGAGAATGCCGAGAATAATTAAAAGTGTACTTGCAGCAAAGCAGAATTTCTTTGATGAGAAGAGAGTTTGATGCGTTCTGTTGATCTATAGGAGTAATGTGAACATATTGTGTATTTTTTGCTCAAATGTAATGTAAAAACATAGTTTTATTGTAAAATTTTAGTTTTGGAATATATATTTGTCAATTCCTTGCATAGGTGTGTTGTTTTCTTTTAATCTCAGTCCACTCTTTAGCAGTGTAATGCTTGTCCAGAAACTTTTGGCCGGAAATGTATAGCATTCAGCTGCAAGTCTCTGTGAATTAACAAAATACCTCCACCATCTCCTTAAAAACTGAGTCTAACTGAAGTCACCCTGTTCTTCCTCTACTTCTCTTACACTCTACAGCCAAGTCTATTATTCTTCTTCTAGGTAATCTATCCTCCTCCGTTCTGCTCACATGAACTCACCATCAAAGGTGGTTTATGCGGACAGCTTCATGCATGAAATTCAATCCTAACAGACTTTATATCTTCATTCCTAGGACCCTTCTGCCATTGTTATCACCTGTTTTTGTTAGTGCTACTTTCATGCCTGTCACCTCTAACTTAAAAATAAGATGTCTGATGTCCACCTAGCTTTCACCCCCAGTACAGCAAAGTTGGTCTGAGAACCGCCCGATGTAAAGAGAGTTTTGTCTGGGAGCTGACTTCTTTGTTATAGAATACCATACTGTTGATTTTACAAATTTCCAGAATTGAAATTGTTTATTCATGAGTAATTGGGAAAGGAAGCCTGTTATAAATGAGGTTAATTATATGGAAACTTCATAGGAGTTGTTTGTTACATACTATAATCTCAAATTTTACAAAAATAGCTTTTAGTGGAATTTCTGGAAGTTTGTGATGTGGTCTACCCATGGGATCTTGAACAATCTGTGATATGTCCACATTTCAAAGACTTGCACTCGATTCATTGACGAAGCCTTTAGTTTCCAGCCTTTGATACTGTAAAGCAACACAAGTAGCACATGACACTCCCAGTGAGTTTGAACCGGAGGTCCCGGCTGCACACACGGTGTTTTAATTTTAGAAATACACTTCTTGCAGTGCCAATTCTGGTTTTGATTTCTACAGCTATGTCTTAAGTACCGGTACCTGAAATGTGAAACCCTTTCATTGCTGTTTCTGTCCAGGTTCATAATGTGTTGGTGATTTTCTACTTGCTGATTACCATGAATTTTGTTTTGTGAATGTTGTATTTTAAGTCCAAACTCCTTGGAAGCTTGTCAGCAAGTATCACAATTTCAATTGCAAAGTGGATGCTGTTTCTTTTTGCTCCCATTTGTCTTCATTCCCTTATTAACTTCATCAAGGGCAAGTTGAAAATAGCTTCAGAGTAAAAATAAAAATTATTGGAGAGAGGATATAACCTTGTCTCACATCTTTCTGTAATTTTGACCTCTTCAGGAACATTGTCTCCAATTTTGATGTGAGCTGTTTGGTTCCAATACAGCTTCTTGATGATGTTCATATCCTTAAATCATAATCATTGAAGGAAGGAAAGACAGTCTGTAGTTGATCAAGATATTTTTTAACTAAAACACTAGGGCGTCTCTAGCACTAAGACCATTTCTAACAATAATAATAATAATAATAATAATAATAATAATAATAATAATAATAATATTGGTTTTTACATCCCACTAACTACCTTTTGGCGGTTTTCGGAGACGCCGAGGTGCTGGAATTTTGTCCCGCAGGAGTTAATTTACATGTCAGTAAATCTACCAACACAAGGCTGACTTACTTGAGCACCTTCAAATACCACTGGACTGAGCCAGGATTGAACCTGCCAAGTTGGGGTCAGAAGGGTCAGCGCCTCAACCATCTGAGCCACTTAGCCCTGCAAGACTGTTTCAAAATTTATACTGATTTCCACTGATGGTTTCATCTATTTTTCTCAATAATCAAGAGTGTGACCCATTCTCATTAGCTTTATCAGCCTTTAATCACTGTATAATTTAGAATTCAATTTCTACAAAATTCAAACCTGAAACCTATTTATAAAATTTCTTACCAGGGCATCCTCAAAGTTTCACTTTTTCCCACATGTACTCATTATTTTATGATGGCATTTCTTTCAGGGTGTTTGGATGAAGCAGTTGAGGATCTTATCTTGGGAGAACCTCAGGAAGATCTGACACAGCCAGATGTAGCAAGTACAAATGTTAGTCGTATGAGACGGCGATTTCATGAGTTATTAGATGATGCATTCAGCCTGTTTGGTAGCCGCAGTGCCAGCCCTGGTGCAGAAGAGGATAGTAGCAGTCCTCCTCCCTTGCAAAGAGTCCATTCAGCTATAGTAAGGTAAGTTCAGTTGTAACCTCAATGCACAAATTTTTTCTTAGATAGGGCCTATGAAGATCATATTTTTATTTTTAATGAAAAGTCCACTGACAGAGAAAGATGTATATTAGCATAGTGGTCTGATGTTGACTTGCAACTGTGATAACCAAGGTTCAAAATCTAGAAATCTGGGGAACACCCAAAGAATCATGTGTTATCAGGAAGGCCCTGCAGTCTTAAACCCCAAACTGAGCCAGGGTGGTATTAGGAACTATAGACAGAATTAGGATAAATCATCATCATCATCATCATCATCATCATCATCATCATCATCATCATCATCATCAAGGGAGTTCAATATATCATGCAACACATTTTTTTCTAAAAGCAGGTTGGTTTTATTGAGAATTCAAATACACCATGTTATTCTCCAATCCATTTGCTACAATACCCTATTTTTCAACATAATCTCCGTTCAATGCTTTGGCTTTACACCACTGTAATGTGAGGGCCTGTATGCCTGCATGGTACCACTCGACTGGTCGATGTTGGAGCCAACGTTGTGCTGCATCGATAACTTCCCCATCATCCACATAGTACTTCCCATGGGGCGCATCCTTCATTGGGCCAAACAGAAGGCGTGAGATCCGGACTGTAGGGTGGACGAGGAAGAACAGTCCACTGAAGATTTGTGAGCTCCTGTCATGTGTGCAGACTTGTTTGAGGTCTTGTGTTGTCATAGAGAAGGCCCACCATGCTTCTGTCCTCTGCCAGGTCTCCATAGACATTCTGCAAGTGCCTGTGAATATCTGCGATGCCCTGGTTTTCCATCAAAAGAAATTCAATAACCGCTCTATGTTTGGTATGCACCTCTGTTACATACGCCATTATGAAGGCTAGTTATAGCACTGCCACCTATCAGAAATTAATGAAACTCTATGAGACAAAGCAGGAACATTACATGTTACAAATTTCATGCCTGGTTCATATTGACATGTACATCAGTTTAAAAAATATAACTAAAATTTATTAGGATCAACCTATTCAATACAGTTGAGTTCCTAAAGTTAGGATTTACATCCTATTATACTAAAATTTGAAGGGACATATTTCGCCCGTGATAAGGGCATCATCAGCCTTTTTACACTCATACCTAAAAGATAAAAATCAGGATCCTGATTGTTGTAGTCAAATATAACATTAAGAATGATTATTATACAATGTGAAATTGTTATGAGTTCTTAATTGATAATTTACAGTTAAAGCTTGTTTAAAATATTTGCAAAGAAATGAATAATGTTGGTATGATATTACACTGGTGATTTAAAATATTTTATAAAATAGATAACTAGTCCATATCCACATAATAATAAGAAGATCTATGGCTAAAGTTGAATCTTGAGTTGCAGTATCATTGTACAAGTGAAATTTGGTTAAAAGCAACTCAGTTTAGATTTTGAAGAAAAGGTTAAAATGGACCTTTACGAAGTGGGTCCACGGTCTTCATACTTTTGTTGAAGAAGTAATAAACAGTTCACAACTGAATGTTTCCGTGTAGGTCTTTGCTAGCTGGAGTGGTTATTTTCTCTTATACTGATAGTTAAATGGGAACATTGTTGCTTGTTGCTGGCTATAGCTTTAAATATAGATTGACTATTGAAGGATATTTAGTGAAGAATCCTCTCGATTTTTTTGTGGTGTGAACTGGTTACAAGCAAAATTTCAGGTTCCCTACAGGAATCAACATCTATATCATCTGATGGCCAAGCAGGCATCAATTTTTGGTAATGAGACAAAGTGCATTGGCACTGCAGGGGCTCCAAGTAGCCTATACAGTGGCTTCCATGGTATGCACTAGCCATGCATTTTGATGGATGTGCTATGTACCAACTGATGAGCCCAATTTTACACATGGGGGCAAAACGCTGGCAACCAGGAATGAGTTAGCTGGAAAATTTATGATGTCCAAGAATGGACCATTGATATTGGTATTATAAATTTACTCATTTGGGACAAATATTTCAAGTTCCCTATGGGAATCAACATCTATATCACGATATTATACTGAAATTTATAATTGAATGCTTAACGTTTTATATATAATCCGCCAAAATTCACAATCCGACTCGTTTTCTGAGAGAATCTGCCAAAATTCGCGATCTGGCTCATTTTCTGAGAGATTGCGGCAAAGTTCCTCCCATTTTCCAATCTTCCTTTCGAGCAATTGATTTTGTACTTCCTGGGCTAGCTCCAGGTATTCCGCCTGATCAGTTGGGTCACTAAATCTTTGCTATCTTTTCCTATAAGCATTTTTAATATGGATCAAATCCTTGAGTAGATTCGGCGTGGTGTCATCTTGGGTGCCTTGGCGGTACTGAACCCGCGGCCGGACTCTATTCGTAGTCATTACCCAGCCAGGACCCGTTTCCAGCGAGGTCCGCACAATTTGACGATGATCCAGAACATTATTAATATTATTAGGGTGGGTGATATTAGTTGAATTTAGGTTATTATTATTATTATTATTATTATTAATAAATGTTCTGGACCTCACAGCAAGATGCAGGACCACTACTTGGTGGTAAATTACATTTGCTGCTATTGTCATTGCTGACAATGTGACCAGCACCATTGTCGCATGTAGGCAAGCATGCGGTATTTCTGGCGATACAAATGATATATTTCTGTGCATTATTGACCTTATTATAGAGGTGAACAATTGCATGGTCAATATCATTCCTATTGTTTATTTCAAATATGTTTAAATTTTTATTCATATGCCAGGATAATCTACTGTAATCTAACTTTAAGTTCTCAAAAGGAAAAGATGGCTCTCGAAAACAAACCCAGGAAAGATTAAAATGATTGGTTTATGATCAGAATCAAGTAAAATCAATTGGTCTCAACTCCTTATTTCACCCCACCGCCGTTAAGTTGATTTACTACCCCTTCCCCCTTCCAAAAGAAAGAAGACGTGTTTCTTTATGTTTAAAGGAGATTCCAAATACCAATGTTCACGTCTGTTATCTTCAGTTTTGAGATATAAGTATCTCCATAAAAGGAATTCACTTTTTTCACTTTCTTTCACACTCCCCCCTCCCTTTTAAGTGAATTTTCCAGACAAAAGTACTTGTTTCTTTATTAGTAAAGGATCTTCTAAATACCAATTATCATGACTGTAACATCTTGAGTTTTTGAGATATGTGTCATAAAAGGCATTCAACTCCTTTTCACCCCTGCCCCCCAAAATACATATTTCTTTACTTTTAAAGCAGATTCCAAATACCAATTTTCACATCTGCAACATCTTTTGTTCTTGAGATAAAAGCATCTTCATACAAATAATTCAACTAATTTTTCAATTTCCCCCCCCCCCCCTCCCCCTTTAAGTGGATTTAAAAAAACTAAAAATACGTATTTCTTTATTTTTAAAGAATATTCCAAATACCAATTTTCAAGTCTGTAACATCTTCAGTTTTTGAGTTATCAGTATCCTAATATAATTCAATCCCATTTTCAGTCTTCTACCCCCACCCCCACCCCCACCCCCACCCCAGTGTTATTTTCCGGAAACAAAAAATATATGTTTCTTTATTTTTAATAGAGATTAAAAATACCATTTTTTACTTCTGTAACATGTTAAGTTTTTGAGATGTACTGTAGACATGCACATTTTAAAATATCACCCCCTTTTTAGTTTTCCTTAAGTGGAGTTTCCGAAGACAAATCACTTCTGTTTCTTTACTTTTATGGGAGATGCCAAATACCAATTTGTACGTCTATAACATTTTACGTTTCTGAGATATACTGTAGATATATTCTTTCTAAAAATTCACCCCATTTGTCACTCCTGTTTAACCCCCATTATTTGGATTTTCCAAAATCAAAACAATACATTTTTCTTTATTTTTAAAGGATATTCCAAATACCAATTTTCAGATCTGTAATATCTTCATTTTCTGAGATATAAGTATCCCCATTAAAGGCATTCAACCCCTTTTTCACCCCTCCTAGTGAGATCTTCCAAAAACAAAAAAAATACGCATTTCTTTATTTTTAAAGGAGATTCTAAATACCAATTTTAACATCTGTAAACTTTTAAAATTTTGAGATATAGATACACTCATTTGAAAAATTCACCTCCCTTTTCACCTTGTTAGCAACGGAATATCCAAAAATCCTCCCGTAGTGAGCACCTACATTGTAATATAAATGTATTCTCAAAATTTCATTTCTTTATGTCCAGTATCTTTAGCTTGGCGATGATGAATGAATCAGTCAGTCAGTCAGTCAGTCAGGACATGTTCTTTTATAAGTATAGATTGGGTTTAATTTCAATAAAATATTTGCCTAACCATTCAGTGTACTGTGACCACAGAAAATTTCACTGCACTAAATATCACTTGCGCCAAGTCAAAATATTTTTTCATCATAAAAATGACCACAACTTAAACATCTTTCCATTTGACACAAGTTATAGATTATGTATTTCTCCAACAGACAAACAAAAATGCTAGTTTCAATTTTCCTAGTAAGTTCCTTCAATTTCTCCTTACTTCCACAGCCATTTCTAGCTCTATTTCTTTCCAACCTGCACCTCCTTCTTAATCTCTTCACTTCTCTGTTATAACATAGTGGGTCTTTACCATTCATTACCACCTTTAAAGGTACAAACCTGTTATCACATTCATCAACAATTGCTTTAAACCCATCCCAGAGTCTTTCTACATATTTATTTACTGTTTTCCACTGATTATATTTACTTTTTAAAAACTCCCTCATGCCTGGGAGTCAGTGTAGATATAACAGTGAACTATTTGATTCAGTTGACTTTTTAATACCATAACAAATTCTGTCGAGTGTTTATCTCCTGAGCAAACTGTTGATTTCAAGGCAAGATTAGTCCATCCTAGACTAAATATCTCTTGGAAAGATGGAAAATATATCCAGATGTTTCAAGAAAAGTGTTATAAGGAAGACCGGTTGTTGGCTTCGAACCAAACAACACAAACATATTACCGGTATTGTTAGTATTGTTTGTTGTTGTTATTCTTCTTCTTAGTGTTATTATTGGGCTGTGTGGCCTTCTGAATCTAAGTAGGCAGGCTCAATCCCAGTTCAGTTCAGTGGTATTTGAGAGTGCTCAAGTTCGTTTGCTTCATATTGATAAATTTACTGGCACATAAAAGAACTCCTGTGGGACAAAATTCCAGCATCTTGACATCTCAAAAAACCATAAAAGTAGTTAGTGGGACGTAAACCTGGTTTTATTATTATTATTATTATTATTATTATTATTATTATTATTATTATTATTATTATTATTATTATTATTATTACCTAAAAGATTGTGTTCCATTCAGCTTACTCAAAGAAAATTACCAGGCTTCTTACTGTTCATCAACCTGTTACGCTCCTATGGTTCTAACAACTTTATCTTGTGTTCTATTTCAAGCTCCTCATTTGATTTCATTTTTTAAATTGCAGTACTTAACATTTTTCAGGCCTGTTGGAGAGCCATTATTGGGTGCCGCAGAAGCAGTCCCAAGACCTCGCACATCGTATCCTCGTCGACCAGCTACAGCAGTAGTAGGTGCTTCCCGTCCACGTGGTGCGTGGGGTACTGCAGAACAGTCTCCATGTTCGGGTCACTCGGGAACCCTGCCACGTCCCCTCAGTGCGGGTCCCTTCCATCGCCCACATTTACCTGGATCGATCCTTGTTGAACCAACTATCAACAGAACTATTATACTCTCAGATTCTCAGCTGGCCCCATCAGATCCAGCTGTTCCTCTCATTGCAGCCATCAAGGAGGAACTAAGGAAGTTCCAAGGATCTCCAACAGTAATAACCTTACCAGGAAGTACATCTTCAAAAACCTGAAAGGCTCAAGTATTTCTCATTGCCATTCTCATATATCTTCCTGCAGTTCATTATATATGGATACATATGCAGGGCCGATGAGCAACTTATGATGATGTAATTATGCTATGATACCAGTACCAGTGTGTAATGGAGCACAGGATTTTGAAAGCCACATTTTCCCAGTATAACATCTCACATACATACTGGTTGAACTGAGGTTACACCAACACAGCCAATGGGTTCATTCATACAAAAGTTGCAGAGAAATGGAGCATTATCAAGAGTAGAGATACATCTTGGTACCTTTGACACCAGAGAGCTGTTGTAAGCCCAGTTATAAAGATGGTCACTTAGAAAGTTGTCATTTCAGATGGTGCAGTTTGTTATTATCCTTAGTCAAGAATTTAACAGAGAATTAAATAGAATTGAGGGAATAATGGTATTGTATTCAGAAGAAGGCTTTGGAGAGTTAAAAATTGCCCTAAGGAAGATTTTGTGAATTTCAGATTATTTTACTATCTTAATAGTATACCACAGTTCAAATTTATAAAAATAAAAAAAGCTTTGATATAATGAATGTAGATAATTATGTAATTGTGATACAGTATGAAGAAGCATGAATGTGATATTTTGTGAATTGTATGAATGCTGTTATTATGTTTTGTGAATTGTCTGTGTCTAAATTAAACTTGTTATTCATTTCTAAGAAACAAAGTTCTTAATTAGTTCTCTCCATGTCCTCCCTATATATTCTTATTCTACTATTTATAAGCTTTTAAAGCCAGTTCTTTGGATGATGATGATGATGATTATTATGTTATCAATATTATAATTGTTGGATTACAGATTATACATATATAACTTCAATACACGCGGATTAACAAAATAAAAGCACTGATTGTTGTTACAATGTTAGAGTATCCATGAACTTCCTCATTATCCTTGTCATTATTATTATTATTATTATTATTATTATTATTATTATTATTATTATTATTATTATTATTATTATTATTATGGCCACAAGGCAGTAGACTGTAAAAAGAACAATCCACGATGTATGCTTTGTACAGACAAGGGTGTCAATGAAGCTAAACGAAATCACATTCCTGGATCGGGAGCATGTGCAATATTTCGTGAAGCTCTGGAGAAGGCAAAAAATCACAGTAAATGATGCGAATACTTCAAGCAAACATGCACAGGAGTCAAACAGCTAACGATCTTATGACACAGCTGATTTACGAGATGGAAGTAGACATCGTTATTATTAGCGAACCATATCAAGAGAGGGACCATCCAGGGTGGTTTGTGGATAACCTCGGAACAGCTGCAATTTGGATACCAGATCTAGGAAAAGTCCCAGTAACACAGCATGGATGCGATGACGGTTTTGTTTGGGTACAGACTGGAGGAATCACTATTGTAAGCTGTTATTTTACGCCAAATGAATCTGTTTCCAATTTTCAGATGAAAATTGATGGCCTTGAGGATGTAATACGCAGAATGGAAAAAAAACTAGTGGTCGCTGGTGACGTAAATGCTCAAGCGTTGGAATGGGGCATGCCACAAACAGACTCCAGAGGACGTCGTATAATGGAGATGGCAGCCAGAACGGGTTTGGTGGTCAACAACATTGGAAATGTGCCAACATTTCGACGGCCAGGATGCCAGGGAACAATACCGGATGTAACCTTTTCATCAGAGGATATTACGCCTAAGATTTCTGAATGGCAAGTGATTGAGAACTATACGGGGAGCAATCACCAATATATCATCTTTCGACTTCTCCAAGAATCTCCTCAAGAAAGAAACATCTTGCGCAGACCAGCACGGTGGAACGTAGCCGGTATTGACAAGGAAACGTTCATTGATGTAATACGGAATGGAATGGAGAACATAACTGAAAAATGTTCTACTCGTAGAGGGAAAGAAGCAGCTGGTGTATGTGTTGAACTCACTATGCAGCTAATCCATCAAGCATGCAACGCCTCAATGCCCCGAAGGAGGCCGCGAAATAGCAAGCGCCCAGCGTACTGGTGGACCAAAGAGATTGCTGAACTGAGAAAGAATTGTCTGCGACTTCGACGCAGGGCTCAGAGGATGAGAGGCAGTCAAGAGAATACCTCAGTCACAGCGGAGTACAAGTCAGCGAAGAAGGAACTCCGTAATGCAATCAGAAAAAGTAAAGCCGATAAATGGTGGGCACTGGCTAAAGAAGTAGAAGATGATCCATGGGGACAAGGTTATAAGATTGTAATGAAGAAACTCGGGACATTTTCAACCCCGAGTGCGGATCCGCAAACAATTAAACAAATTGTGGATACACTATTCCCAGACCTTCCAGAGAGGATTGACTGTGACGACGAAAAAGAACTGGACGACATACCCCTCTTCACTGTAGAAGAGCTGAATAGAGCTATTAGCTCTCTTAGAAACAAGAAAACTCCAGGACCAGATGGTATACCTACAGAAGTGTTAAAGATAATAGCAGAACTATGTCCAGAACTGTTGCTGAATATGTACAATCATTGCCTGCAAACGGGTGTTTATAGTCCCCGATGGAAAATAGCTCGTTTGGTTCTGATCAGCAAAGGAAAACTTGGCGGTTATAGACCTTTATGTATGCTGGACACAGCCGGAAAAGGCCTGGAGAAACTTCTGCAGCCCAGAATCCTCTCAGCAGTTCAACTAGCAGGGGATCTATCTGTTCGCCAACATGGATTTCGGAGAGGACACTCGACGCTAGATGCAGTGTGGGAGGTGGTGAATACAGCAGAAATGGCACAAATGGGCAATCATCATTCCCGTAAATTGACACTTCTTGTGACCCTGGATGTGAAAAATGCCTTCAATTCGGCAAGATGGAGCGACATGTTGGTAGCTCTTGAGGAAACCTTCAAGCTACCACAATATCTTATGCGCATAATGAGAGATTACTTCAAAGATCGCACTCTGTTGTATGATACGGAAGATGGAGAAAAGACAAAACGCCTGACGGCTGGTGCAGCGCAGGGATCGATCCTTGGTCCAGATCTTTGGAACGTAATGTATGATGGCTTGTTACGTTTGGAGATGCCAGAGGACACGAAGCTTGTGGGCTACGCTGATGATGTGGCCGCCTTGATAGTAGCTCGTAATGTTGAAATGGCTCAAATCAAACTGAACCAGGTGATGCGGCGCATAAAAGAATGGATGATGAACCACAGTCTAACATTAGCCGAACACAAAACGGAGATAGTTCTTCTGACGAGGAAAAGGATCGAAACTCTTGTACCAATGACTGTTGGAGAGTTAGTGATTGAAACATCTGCGAGCACAAAATATCTAGGAGTGACACTTGACTCCAAGCTCACATTCTGGAATCATATTCAGAAAGCGACAGACAAGGCAGTAAAATACATGACTGCACTTAGCAGATTAATGGGAAATATTAAAGGTCCGAAATCCAGCAAACGACGTCTTCTCATGTCGACGGTTCAGTCAGTGCTCTTATATGGCTCTGAAATCTGGGCTGAATCCCTGAGATTCGCTTGGTATCGGAGAAGGATAGCTGCCGTACAACGGAGAGCGGCTTTACGTATTGCATGCGCATACCGCATGGTCTCCGAACCTGCAATCCTCACGGTGGCAGCAATAGCCCCAATAGACCTACTTGCATTGGAGCGACATGAAATCTGGCGAACCCAAGGAGAGCTGGGAAAGAAATGTGCAAAGAAGCGTGCCTTCAGTCAACGGATGAGGCGATGGCAACTCAGATGGGAAAGTGACCCTCGAGGCAAATGGACCAAGCGACTGATACCACGCTTGGATATCTGGGTTGAAAGGGCCCATGGTGAAGTAAATTACTACCTCACGCAGCTTCTAACAGGGCATGGATATTTCCGGAAATTCCTGCATAAAGTGGGCAGAGCGAATGACGCAGCATGCATATACTGTGATGACATTGACGACGTATTTCACACCTTTTTTGTATGCGGCCATTGGACGATTCAGAGAAGATGTGTGGAAACTGAACTAGGAGAATTGACAGCAGATAATATTATTTCGGTGATGCTGCGAAACCAGGAATCCTGGGATCGCGTGGCAGTGTACGTGGAGAATGTCCTTCGTCAGAAGAAGAAGGATTTGGAAGCATACGAACGTTCGTAAAGGAGAAATGAAGAAAGAAGACGTCTGAAAGACAAAGCACGATATCACCCTGAAGTAATGAGGGAGCGGTTCCGGGGTGATGATACACATCGTGGGAAAAGGGTGTGTGGTTTTTAGTGGGTAAGAATTCCACACACTTGTGGAGTGCGGACCCTTCACAAGTGTCTTTTGAAGATTCCACAATCCCTCGTAAAAAAAAAATAAAAAAAAAATTATTATTATTATTATTATTATTATTATTATTATTATTATTATTATTATTATTATTATTATTATTATTATTATTATTATTATTATTATTATTTGAACACAGGTAGAATAAGAAGTTTCACTTTCCTTGTCCCAGCTGGAACTCAACAAGGGGTTGATTAGAGTTGAGAAATTTTATCTTCTGATTTGAAGTGCTGTGCAAGACCTAACTGATGGTCACCAGAGATATCACTTTAACCTGTCAATCACAGACAGCCATTCGTATCGATATATCTCAACAAACTGAGTTGAGAACGAATGGGAAGGTTGTGGGTTCGAATCCCACTGGTGCCCGGTTGGCCATTTTTGTTCTGTACTTAACATCTCTTCAATACGTACTGTAGGTACTGAATACAACCTAATATGTTGAAAGTTTATTTTGAATATCAGTACAAAGGATAAACTTTGGTATATAATTGGACTGACTTACTAACAAGTAGATACAAGTGAATCTTTTGGAACATTCTAAAACCTCCATCGACTTCTAGAATATACTTTAATACAGTTTTGAGTCATTGGCACTAATTAGTGGACTAATTTTATGAAAATGTTACAAAACTGCAGCCCATTTCAAGAAATTTTGGGCCGGGCTGAGTGGCTCAGACGGTTAAGGCGCTGGACTTCTAACTCCAACTTGGCAGGTTCGATCCTGGCTCAGTCCGGTGGTATTTGAAGGTGCTCAAATACGACAGCCCCGTGTCGGTAGATTTACTGGCACGTAAAAGAACTCCTGCGGGACTAAATTCCGGCACCTCGGCGTCTCCGAAGACCTTAAAAAGTAGTTAGTGGGACGTAAAGCAAATAACATTATTATTATTATTATTATTATTATTATTATTATTATTATTATTATTATTATTATTATTATTATTATTATTATTAAGAAATTTTGAATTATTGGCATTAATTAGTGGACTAATTTTATGAAAATCTTACAAAACTGCAGTCTATTTAAAGACATTCAAGTCTGGAGCATGTTCAGCAGAAACTGGTTTATACATCATTTAAGGGGAACAATATGAGCTATTTGTAACTCAGGACAACTTACAATTTAGTTTTTTCTTCCAAGTGAAAAATAAATCTTACAAATTTACTTTAATGATGATTTGAAACACACGTTCTCAGTTCTGACACTATAATGGACTTATTTTTTAAATTTTTTCTCCACTCCTTTATATTAGAACTGCAAGTACAGTAGTATAACTTCAATCTTCTCTTTGAACTAGTTCCATTTTGCCATGCGATAACACACATGCCATGTTTTAAGAGCAAGAATGGAGTAACAAATATACAACTCAGCTATGTATACTGTAACTCAGAAAAGTATTGTAGGGCCTATTCGTCGTTCATTGATTCTAAAGTGTGAAATTGTTTGGATAGATTCACATAGTATAGGCTAGTGAGATGACTGGAATTTCTGTTACCTCCTGGGTTGCATTCACAAAATACTACTCTCCAACTCCGAGTAAACTAAGAGTTCACTTTATCCATTCACAAAAGCGAAGAGTTACTCTACAAGGTGCTCAGAAATTGTATTTGAGTTAACTCAGTGTACACTCTTTTTACCCTGCATAAATAGGTAGGTAGATTTATTATTTATTATTTATTTCAGTGAGTCTATACAGAGTTTTCCTCCATTGTTAGACCCTGTGAAATAACCACACCTAAACAAGCTTTTCAACTCCACTTACTGGACAAATATACAACAAACAAAACAAAGTAATAATTATGATCAAATGAACCACGGTCAACTCCCGTCTGGAGATCCAACAGCCATGGCAATGTGGCAACTGTATGAACAAAATAAAATTACATAATATAAGGTGAAATAAAATAAAACAGCAATTGTTGGCAAAACGGCATATGAAGGTTAAAGACCTTCCTATCTCTCCTGACTGGACTCACAAACCTTTGCATATTCCCTCTTGACCTACTAAGGCTTGCTGATCCAGACTTAACATTACATCACCTGCTGTGTTTGTGTGACTCATTCTGCTCACTTTGCAAATTTATAGTTGTACTACTTCCTTTTTACCACTCCTCATTATCTAACTTCATCTCCAAATTGATCTCTTATTTTTCAAATATATTTAACCATACTTAATCTCATTTAAATTTCAAGCCAGTCTCCACATTAACTTATACCATCATATCTTACCATATCAAAATTAACCAACTAAACTCCACTACCTCCCTTATCATCACTCTTTCAATCACTCTTTTTATTATTTAATCATTCTTAGCCACCACCACTCCAATCTCCTTTAAATTTCAGGCCATACTCACATTAAATTATCATACCCATCTCTTAATCATAATCACTCTTAGCAACCTTCACTCAAAATTACCATTGTACTTTCCTTTCATATATAATCAACAAACAAAATCACTCATAGCTACCACCATTCCCATCTCCTTTAAATTTCAGGCCACCCTCACATAAAATTATCAAATCCATCTCTTAATCATCAGCAGTTTTGGAAACATCACTCAAAATTACCATCATTCATTACATATCTCCAAATCAATCTCTTATCTTTCAAATATTCAGTCTCCTTTGAACTTCAAGCCAGACTGCACATTAACCATCATTAATTACCATCATTCTTTACATACCACCAAATCCACCTCTTAATCATAATCACTCTTACATTCACCTATTATTGAAATCTACTTTACTATAATCACTCTTAGCATAATCACACTTAACAACCACCACTCCGTTCTCATTCAACCTCCACATTAAATTCACTATTCATTCAAATTTACAATCACGTATAGTAATCACTCTTACGCTCACTTCTAACTCAAATATACTTAACTAGCACCTTTCTCTTCCACTTAATCCTCATCACTTTTAGAACACTCTCTCAAAATTAACATCATTCTTTACATACCTCCAAATCAGTCTCTATCCTTCAAATATTCAATTTCCTTTAACCTTCAAACCAGACCCACATTAACCATCATTAATTACCCTTATTCTTTTTTTTCTTTTTTTTGTTTGCTACTTGCTTTACATAGGTTTTATGGCGATGATGGGACAGGATAGGGCTAGGAGTGGGAAGGAAGCGGCCATGGCCTTAATTAAGGTACAGCCCTAGCATTTGCCTGGTGTGAAAATGGGAAACCACAGAAAACCATTTTCAGGACCGCCAACAGTGGGGTTTGAACCTACTATCTCCCAAATACTGGATAATGGGCGCACTTAAGCGACTGCAGCTATCGAGCTCGGTACCCTCATTCTTAACATACCACCAAATCAACCTCTTAATAATCACTCTTAGCATAATAATTCAAATTTACTTAACCTAAATCACTGTTAGGATAATCACATTAAGCCACCACCACTCCATTCATCAATCTCATACCACCAACTCAACCTTTTATTCATAATCTCTCTTACCTTCACTATTCATTTCAAATACAATTAACAAACACACACACTATCCCCTAACTTACCTACTAACTTTACTTAACTTTTTACTTCTCGTTGCTGTGCCCTCATCGCTTTTAGTTTTCTTTCCTCACAAATCCTTTAGACTCATGCTTCTTCCTTTCTTCAAAGCATCCCTTTTAGTAAGTTCCTCCTTAAAACTTTCCATATCTTTGTAATTCCTCTGTATTTGTCTTATACAGTCATCTCATCCAATCTCTTTTCTTATTTCCCTGGCTACATTCCAGTCTGTTTCCCTAGACGTTTCTATTCTCTCCCTGATATCCACTGTCCTTTCCTTTTCACTATGCATGTCCATACATCACCGTGTCCACCTCTCGGTCTTTCCTTTGAGCTTGATGCTTCCAAAACAGCTTCTATGTCCTCCCTGGTTCCTAGTCTTACCTTCTCACCATGCCCGTCATCTCCGTCACTGTTTTCCAATGCCTGCCTTTCTTCCACTCTCGCCCCATCACTTCTACCAGTTTCAGTCTCTCTTCTAATACCTGCAATTTCGTCACTGTCCAGTATCTTATCCACCTGCTATGGTTACCACTAATTGCTGACCCCTAATGTGCGCTTTTAATTCTTGGTGTCTGGCCCTAACTAAATGCTTATTAAGGATTTTTAAATTTTAATTCCCTTCTCTTCCCATGCTTCTCTTAATCCATTTTTTTCATTCTGTAGATTACCTGCATTTCTTATCACTATTTCAGCCATCAATGTATATAGCAACTTCACTTTTATAGGCCTGCGACCATGCACTTTACCTATCCTTTTTGCATCATCTATATCAACGCTGAAATTGATTTTCATTTTGTTCTGGATGAGCTCCACCACTTTGTAAATTGTACTCACTTTGTCCTCTCTCTTTTCCTCTGACACACCATATATAAATCAGCATTTCTTTCTTCGATCTTGACTACTGTCTTTTACTCCAGCTTCGACACTTCCTCTTCCATATTTCTTATTTTGTCTCTCTCGTTTTTCTCTCGTTGCTTCCTACTTTGGTTATTGTTTCATCCGTTCTTTTCTGGAACCATTGCTTCATATTTTCGAACTCCTTCACTTGCTTCTGCATCATATTTTTGATTTGCTCAAACGGGCAAACTTCTTCCACAACCTCTTTGACCACCTTCCTTATGACTTCTACATCTTCCCAGTTCATGTTGCCGCTGGAAGTCTGGCCTGGGTTTACTTCCACGCCCCCCATAACTAGCAAAACCATAATCACCGCTGCCACCAACAATATCTCCTCCTTCATTCCCATTTCCACTTTACTTCTTTTTTGGTTGCTTCCTTCCTTCTCCCCTGCCATCTTCTGATAACTACCCAATATTGATCCACACCAATCATCATCTTCGTCACTCTCTGCTTCTCTCTTGCACTCCCCACTAACACTCCACTCCCGCTCTACCGGCACACTCAACCCAGCATGTTCGCACCCGTTGCTTGCTTTGGCTAGACTGGTAGGTAGATTTAACTCGACATGCGCAGTAATGGATTCATTGGTAGCGGTGAAAATTTTTAAAATACAAGTACGAGTATATCGACATGGCAATGAATTCAAATTATTTTCTAGCTGTCGACAAAGAAGGACGTTATGTATTGAATGAAGAAGGACGTATTTGCATCCAAAACAGGAAAAGTACTTAGCTACCGGTACTCATTTGATAATCGGCGGAAATAACATGATTATTTTTTATAAGAATACCTTTGTTGTTAATAATCCGTTGATTTATTAACTTCACAATTCTAAGATTTATTTGGTACCGGTAATTGTATAATATGTAACTTATTTTAGACGACCTTCTGAATGAGACCATTTACTTATATTATCAAAAATACAACACAATGCCTTTATAACTCTCACGAAACAGATCTGTATGGATCAGACGTTGCTAAGAGCAATATGACTGCCAGAAGTTTCTTTCGCGGGTCTTGCAATGGTCTTCCTCGTTCCCCCATTTTGGATTTAGAACGTTTATGGCCAATGACTCTCAGCAGATGTTCGAACTCTGATCTCTGCAATCGGAAACGTTGTTTAAATTCAGTTTCGTCGTAGTTGTCAACAACATAATCTATATATACAGTTATTCTAAATGGCTTATCGCGCACCAGAGCAGAGCCGATATATTGGTACTCATCATCACCGTCAGGAGATTGTTCCTACGAGATAAAGAATAATGGATACTGTTTTAAGGCACAACTCGGTGAGGAAAGTAGTAGGTAACAACTCATATAGCACACTGCTATGAAGAACTTCACCTAAAGTACACTCGTGTCCTCATCCCGAGGTGGTGCAGCTCTTTTCAGGCACACCGCCATTAGAGGTGAGTTGCATGTACCATTTGGACCACATACCAGCCCTCCTGCCAGTCTTAAATTTCTGGCAGTACCGGGAATCGAACCCAGGCCTCCGAGGACGGCAGCTAATAACATTAACCGTTACGCTACGAAGGCGGACACCTGAAAATTGGTCATTAAATTCCTCGCAAATAAGGTTATGGTAAAACAAATAATCTTCCTTAATTGATTACCCATGTTCTGTTACTCTGTATTCACTCTAAGCGTTCACAAAATACTATTGATCAGAGTTAATCTTACTAGTTACTCCGCGATACTCTACTCTACTCGGAGCCGTATTTTGTGAACGGAGCCCTGTACTTAAAATACGTGGCAATTTCATTCATTTGTTCATGTAAAGGAGGTTAAGAAAGAGACAGCAATTTCATCCATATGAAATCATAACTCGGTGTACCTTTCTCTGAAAAAGAAAAGGTATATGACGAAAATTTCTGGCCAGAAGGCATCATTTTTCGCCGCTTTCGATTTTAATAGCAGGGGGAAAGTCAGACAGATACGAGTTGACTAACTCAGCTCTCATTAAAGTTTTAAATTTCAATCAATCAGTGAAACTTCGTGAATTAAGGTGTATTTTATGGAATGTTGAGGAGTTGAGTGGCGTATTAAGTGCAGTTACTGAAAAATTGTTTAGTACATATGACATAGTGATACTGATGGAAACATTCCTAACATCTTTTCTGCATGTGCAAGGAAAATATGCAGTGCGAAACTTCGCATCTCAAGCAAATAGAGGGCGGCCTAAAGGGGGATTTTAATGTCTTTTAAGTCCAGCTCTGTGCCCGTTCGAAGTAGTACATAAAACAGACAATCTCTTATTGGTTGAAACGACAGTTTGTTGTGTAATCAGCGTATATTTTCAGTCAGAGGTGAAGTCATACGAGATTATTCAAGAAATTAACACGGCTCTTACACAAGTGGATGACAACAAACATCTGATTCTAGGGGGGGATTTCAACTGCAGAATTGATGGATATCAGAACGGAAAAGCGCGGACTGCTATTCAATATCTGGAGGAAGAAGGACTCACTCTGCACAATAAAAGAAATGAACATACATACATAGGATCGAATGGAAGCAGTTGCATAGACCTTTTATTCAGTAATATTGAAAGCCAAAAGGAAAATACAACCAAAGCTTTGCACGTAGTAATCATAAGGAAACACATTCCAGTGCCAATGACATTCGCAATAACAACTGAAATTGAAAGAGAAGCACCTCGGGAAACATCTTCGAGAAAGCTAGATATGGACAAACTTAATGACAACGGGGTCAAAATACCTACTATATTACGGCTAATTAAGAACAGCAGTATAGATAAAGCACTGGAAATAATAGAAGAAATCATTAAACACGCGATTAAAAAGCAAGAGCCGCCTATAAGGAAGGCGAGGCCTTGATTCAATCGACTATGCTGCTCCAAGAAGAAGGAAGCTTGTTTTTACAGAACGCACCACACAACCAACAACCACAGAAACACGCAATAGTGCTCCTTCCACACACCAAGCAAGTTGCTGCGCGGTTTGGGGAACGTGTCAGCTTGCATTCTGAGATAATGGATTCGAACCCCATTGTCGGCAGCCCTGAAGATGGTTTTCCGTGGTTTCCCATTTTCACACCAGGCTGAGGTTGTATCTTAATTAAGGCCACGGTCGCTTCTTTTGCACGCCTAGCCATTTCTCATCCCATCGTCGCCATACAACCTGTCTGTGAGAGTGCGACGTAAAAGAAGAAAAAAAGGCTCCCTCCACATAAGGTTGGCGTCAGGGAGGGCATTCGGCCCTAAGGCTCGGCCAGATCCCTATCAAATGCTTACTCAAAGCAATTAAAGAAAAGGCTAGGAAGAATAAGAATAAGAAGAATACATACATACATACATACATACATACATACATACATACATACATACATACATACATACATACATACATACATACATACATACATACATACATTATCATTATAGACTGTTATGCCTTTCAGCGTTCAGTCTGCAAGCCTCTGTGAATTTACTAAACGTCGCCACAATCCTCGATTTGCAACTAGTGTTGTGGCCTCATTTAGTTCTATACCTCTTAAATCGTTAGAAACCGAGTCTAACCACCGTCGTCTTGGTCTACCTCTACTTCTCTTACCCTCCATAGCAGAGTCCATTATTCTCCTAGGTAACCTATCCTCCTCCATTCGCCTCACATGACCCCACCACCGAAGCCAGTTTATGCGTACAGCTTCATCCATCGAGTTCATTCCTAAATTAGCCTTTATAGCCTCATTCCGAGTACCCTCCTGCCATTGTTCCCACCTGTTTGTACCAGCAATCATTCTTGCTACTTTCATGTCTGTTACTTCTAACTTATGAATAAGATATCCTGAGTCCACCCAGCTTTCGCTCCCGTAAAGCAAAGTTGGTCTGAAAACAGACCGATGTAACGATAGTTTCGTCTGGGAGCTGACTTCCTTTTTTTCTTTTTTTTTTCTTCTTAGAAGAAGGAGAAAAAATATGTACTGCCCTTAACACACCAAAGGTCAAACACGTTTAGAGCTTTGTATTCTATATTTTCATGGGCCCTTGGTTCCTTTAGCTTGTTTTTAACTTCTACCTACCTTAGGGTGACCAATCGTTTCTTAATTTACGGAATTGTCCCTTATTTCTCTAAAGTGCCCCATTGTCCCAGCAAAAAAAGATATACGGGACGTATACTGTCCTGTTTTTCGTCAATCGTCCTGTATATTTTAAGACACCGTGTTTAAACTTTATTTATCGCAAAGCTCTGAAGTATATTTCTCATTGAGTAAAGTAATTACAGTTTCTTTGGTTGGCACTAAATGTAACAAACCAGCAAGACAGACGTTTATAAAATGTAAAAATGACACCCTATGATCCTGCACGGTGAAAATTGTTTACAACACTTGATGTTTTGTTATGTACTGGATTTGGGCCGCTCCCATTTTAATAATAATAATAATAATAATAATAATAATAATAATAATAATAATAATAATAATAATAATAATAATAATAATTCCATGTGAGCTTTGTTCTGGACAAAGCGGAGGCAGGACAGGTTCTTCTCCGGGTACTCCGGTTTTCCCTGTCATATTTCATTCCAGCAACACTCTCCATTAACAATTCATTTCATCTGTCAGTCATTTATCATTGCCCCAGAGGAGTGCGACAGGCTTCAGCAACCGGCACATTTCCTATCCTCGCCGCTAGATGGGGTCCATTCCTGACCTGGTCAAATGAATGGTAAAAGGCTGTGGATTTTCAATAATAGTAATAATAATAAAACATCATCATTATAAACAATTTATTGAATTAAAATATAGTCTGTATCAGCACACTTTGTAAACTCAATTAATCCAGAAACGGCTTTCAGAAACTTCTTTCCATCTCCAGTAGATCTATTAAAATTAAAATGTTAAAAAATGTACTAAAATTCTCATGTGTTCTTGATTTTTAGTACGTGAATTTTAGTGTAATGTTAATAGAGCAGCCTTGAGGATGGTTTTCCGTGGTTTCCCATTTTCACACCAGGCAAATGGTGGGGTTGTACCTTAATAATTAAGGCCACGGCCGATTCCTTCCCATTCCTAGGCTTTTCCTGTCCCATCGTCGCCATAAGACCTATCTGTGTCGGCGCGACGTAAAGCAACTAGCATTTTACCATGGATGCTCACTCCAGTCCAATTGTGAACATAAATGTCTTTGATTGCTTTTAATAATCTATGTCCAGTACTGAAAAACCTGATACTGACATCCCCTCTGTGGTCTGAAACCACACTGGTTTTATCCAACTTACTCTCAACCATAGATCTCACCCTCCCTTCCAAATGCCATGGTAGCCTACACTGATCAAAATAATAATAATAATAATAATAATAATAATAATAATAATAATAATAATAATAATAATAATAATAATAATAATAATAATAATAACAATAATAATAATAGTAATAATAATAATAATAATATAATGAGTACTGGTTTTCTATAAATGAATGGCTCTCCGTCTGCGGCTTATGTCAAGAAATTATAATCTTAAATAGGACCTAATGAAGCCAACGGTAGTCGAAGTGTCCCGTATTTTCATGCTTGTAATGTGCTCATCCTAACCTACCTTCCCACTATGAAGAGAACCCAAAGTACATCAGCATCTTCCACACTGAACTCGACCAATTCACACCTAGCCTGTCACGGTCGTAACTCGTCCTTCACGCTTCGCTGTTTCCTTTAACTTAAGTGCAAGGTTTCTTTACTTTGAGTTGACATCATGTGGCAAGGAGATAAATGCTCCAAATGAGTGAACTGTACGAGTGTGACATGGCTCAATGAACTCAGAACTAGAGTTAAGCATCAGCTGCAGAATGGAATGAAGTACAGGTTGTAAGGTCTGCCGCATCAAACTACATATAGAATCTCAAAAAGCAGGCTTGTCGTTTTACGTGAATGGTGATATCGTGAACATTGCTAAGAGACTTCAAATTTTACGTACAGTCTGAACCACAGGGGTGAGACTTTTCGTTACAAAAGTCCGAGAAGTACTGGCCGGAATTCGAACCGCGGCCGCCTTGATGAGAAGCCAGTGAGAATGCCACTTGGCTAACATATCCCCTAGAAAAATTCAGTTGAAATTTGTAAACAACAGATAAATTTCAACAGGAAAGTAAAAGAATTCTACGTTAGTCACATCTGTTATTCCGTTTTCAGCAATTTTTAGAGCTAAGCACTACTGCCACATCTCCGACAATACATTGGATCATCGATCTCCCACACCTTGCCTTTGGTGAAACCAGTACGAGACTGAGAAGGGAGAGTTGCGGAGATGTCGACAAGAATCCCGGAGATATTTTCAGCTGAGAACGATAGGTAATGGTTTCAGGTCAGTATGTGTAAGGTATTAAGTTTCACAACTGCCCGTAGCTCCTCATGCAATGATCAGAACCTGGGAGGGGATGGGGGATTATAATGTACGCAACGAACTAAAGAACAGGCTACACTACCGACACTATACATGTTTGGGAACTCGAGAGCAGCGTGTGTACACAAGAAAATGCATACAATATAACTATTGGTTGTTGTCACTCTGAAATTGTTTCAATCTCATGTGGCGGAGAACGCATAATGTAATAACATCTTATGAATCAGACATGATATGGGCGTATGCCGTGTCTAGAAAACAAGTTAAAACTCTTTATGTTTCGCGGGGAACTTTGCTCCGCTATTGTTGCAGAAGACTTCCTCCTGAACAGTCGAGATTTTCTCCTGAAGACGCGGAGCAAAATTCTCTGCGAATCATAAAGAGTTTCACCTTGTTTTTTTTTTTGACACGGCATAAGACCAAAAGCCCATATCATGTATACAAGTACAGGCCATTAAAGCATTAATGTTAACATCTTATGAATCAGTTTCATTATACAGCACACAAAACATAACAAAGCAGATGCAACATACGGTATTACAAAATATTACATATACTTCGCACGGCTTTACTTCTAAATTGACATTTCGCAAAACAAATGAGCATCGGCATACCTCTGTTGCCAGCGCGCTACGGCAGCGAAAACAGCTGATGCAATACGACCGCGGTAAACAGCCCTCGTAAAATGTAATACCGTAATCAGAAAAGCTAATGAATCTGGATTGAAAACAAATTCACAAAACAACACTTTCTAGCAACATCCGACAATAAAAAGAGAATATATTAAGAATAAAAGAGAATGAGAAAATAACACATCACTCACTGATAATGGCTGGCACAGGAAGGAGGTTATGGCTTACAAAGGGAACACTCCACTGATCTCAGATTTGCCACTTGTCTTTTCCGAATTACACTGAGACGTGCTAAATACGCACGAAGTTTACTAAACATTACACGGACGTAAATAAAACTACAGCTATATTCTTATACACTGAAGTATTAAACCTGTATTGTACTAACTTATGCTATGCTAAACTGTACATTACACTATACTGTACAATACTGGAAAGATAAAGACTAATATGAAAAAGACAGATTACTGAAGAAAAATGCAAAAGATCCCGAACCGTACCGAATACCAAACACGTTGAGCGAGATACGTTAACTACGTGGCGAATGTAAATTTAAAATCGGCAACTAGGCTTCGATATAGCACTCTGCCAATATAAGTCGATATGAATGGCAGCTTGGGATTGGTTGGATGTCTATGTTTCAGCGCATAACCACCAATAGAGCCAAAATCTGTCAAAACGTCAATTTAGAAGTAAAGCCGTGCGGAGTATACCTTATTCAACTTCATGTTAATGTGGCGTGTGGAAACAGCGATGTAAGTACAGCTACCTCTCTTGGATGGAGAATACAGTAAATGCCACCACTCGAAGCACATTCAGGACGGTTGCAAACATCCAATGCAGTTAACTGAATGTCCAGTACATTACGGAAGAGACACATCGTGTCCTGTGACACACTACCAGAGGTCTTCCAGGCATACTGACGCATAGGTTTGTACTGTGCCGCATTTCATTGATTGTACAGTGAGTTTCTCTCAGTGGTTGGCCGGCAGGCGCGCCCAACTTATCTGCCTTCCGTTGACTCATCACTCCCCGTTACACACCGCATCACCAGCACGGGAATGCCCGCACTTCGCGGTTCAGGTCCATGCTTAGAACGTGTATTAAGTGTTGATCTGTCGCTCCAAATGTTCTCGAGTTGTGAAGTGTTACTTCGGTGTATAATTCTCATAATGCCTCTACACGTGTGTACGGTAGAGGAAAGGCTATTTATGTACGATAATTACGTGAAAGCACAGTCTTTCAGGGAAGTCCTTAGGCGATTTTTAACACAATTTCTAGGTGTAAGGCCTCCACAGAGAGAAACCGTGTGGAAACTAGTAAACAAATTGAGAATAACTGGTTCTTTACTCGATAAGCAGCGAAGTGTTAAAAAAATTAATAAGGAAAAAGTAAAAGAAATCTCAGAAATATTAGAATATGCGCCTACAAAATCCCTAAGACGACTTGGACAAGAAGCTCAACATGGCGGGCTACGAAAATGTTAAAAATGAAACCGTAAGGTAAGAGCTAATTTTCTTACTTCTTCATTACTAATTTTCATAATTCTTAATGTTAATTGTTATCTCATGTCATGCACGGTTAAAGTGAGCGAAGTGCTGTCTTTGTTGCTATGCCGTGGAGCGGGGAGTGATGAGTCAACGGAAGGCAATAACCTGGGCGCACCTGCCAGCCAACAGATGAGAGAAACACACTGTAGGCTATATAAAAGAACAATTTGAAGAGCCTGTCATTAAGGTTGTATTCGTCAATGGATATAGCCGCTTCTCTCGCCCATTTCTTCAATGCCAGTAGTAAATTAAGTGTCCTTTCCCATGTGACTCCTGAAACTTTGAATACCGGTACATGCACTGGCGAATTTGTGCCGTTTTACGTTACATGGCACCAAATTTTTCTACATCCTGGACTATTCGCCACACTATTCCCGGTGTTATCCTGTCTTTTCTGTTAGTTGCAACAACAGCCTTTTTTTCATTCTTTACACTGTTGTAGATTCGGCACATGATTCGTTCAGAAACCTGGTCGTGTATACTGACTCGTTTCGTCCTGGTAGCGGAAGGTTCGTAAGAACTTGAACTGCTTTGCACACTGTGTTCCAGAATATCTCGTGTCAGTAGTGTAAGCCTGTTGTGTCTAGAGATGGTTGATAAATCACAGCCTGTTACTTTGTCACCGATATATCAGTACGCTGTCACGGAAGTATCTGTGACAAAATGTCGTTTAAGTTGTGTTCTTGATCACGTTCACAGGGCAATGTTATCCGCTGAAGCTCAAGGTCTATACCCGTTTTTCATTTACCAGTTACCGGTACCTACGTCCATATTAAAGGTGTTAATCATACATTTTAACATAGTTTATTAATGAGCACAGTAGAGAGAATACCTGTCTAGCAACTCTATATGCCAATAGCTAGCTCATGTTTCATACGTAGCGCGAATCGAACAGATTAGTCCTCAGCTGGCAAATGGGGCTTGTTTGAATACATAACATTTTTTCAAGAAGTACTTGTCCGATTTTCAAAATAATCACGGGACTGAATTTGTAATGTTTGTAGATTTAAGGCTATGTGTTGACGCAAGTGATAACAGGTATAACTTGAAAACAATGTTCTCTCGCCCATGGGTAACTAATGCAGATATCGAGCTGGAATTATTATTGTGACTATTATTATTATTTTACGATTATTATTATTATTATTATTATTATTATTACTTGTATATATATATATAGCTATGAAGTTACATCCATTTAGTATTGTTATTATTTACGTAATTGAACGATCGAATTGTGTGTGTGAGGTTATGTCATGACAGTATTAGTATTACTATTATTTACGTAGTCGAATGATCGTATTATGTGTGAGGTTATGTCATGGAACATATGTTGTACATAGACATTGATGTCAGTTCCGTTAATGTAAATACCTGTAAATTAATATTATGTAATTTATTCTTAACTGTATAACTTGTAATCCATAACTGTGAAACACACTGTAACTCCCAGAATGGTATAGGCACTAGAACAATTGAGAATATTCTGTACCTTGTAATCCATGTGTTACGCACTCGAGAATATTCACGAAGGTAGTTTTTGTAATGTATCTTTCTGGAAACCTGGCCAAGATATATATATATATAGGCTATGTATAAAGAGGCGATCTTGATGGTGAAGTTATTGAGAGTTACTGTTCAGTTGTGGTTTGGAAGTTATTGGAAAAGAGTTATTGTTTAGTAGCACGTGGCTGACATGCCGAGTTAGGCAGTCTCCATGTTGAATTGATCAGTAGTCATCTGTTTTCAACTGTGTTTCAAAGTGTAACCTCAGTGGAATTCGGTGTCAGTTGTCAACTGTTTAAAGATGGCGGCTTTGTTGATATCCTACAAGTGAAGTGTATTTGTTTTGTGGATACGGTGATTAAAGTTATGTGTGTATTAATTTGTAAATATATGTGAAAATATAATTGTATCAACTGACAGCATCTCGTGTGCGTGTTTGTGGATACGTTAGTTTACAGAATAGTGGGGTACCGTTTAAAGAAAAGCGAAGTTAGTAGCATGATCCCAGAAAATCTTAACGTCATGACACAGCACTTACTTTAAGCCCGATTATTAGTCCTTTGGTACCACTACTGAAAGTGAAAACAAAATGTCAATATCTTTAACCCGGCATTACTCGCTAGGTCCTTACGTGCGCCGTCACTCGCTGGTGAGCGCAGCGCTCACCTTTATGTTTAAAGGCTATAATATGTCCTTATAAAGATGCAGGTATTCTTAATATGTCAATTTGAGACAGTTATTTATTTAGGAACACGGCCGAGTGGAGTGGCTATGGAGGCAAGCTCTACATTCGGGAGACGCGCGAGTTAGATCTCCACCGTTAGCTGTCCTGAGAATGGTTTTCTGTTTACGCTTCCAGGCAAATGCCGGAGCAGTTTCTATTCATAGACTTCCTTCCACCTATTTAGCCAACTTTGTTCACCATCATTTATTTCATCTTTATTAACTCCTCATCTGAGGATGGCGTCAGAAAGGGCATCCGGCCGTAAAACAAGCTATGTACATTGATATCACAGATTGCTATAAACTAAAGTGCCTCTCCTTCCCCAGAACTTACAGACACTCTGAAACTGAGTTATGATCACTTCCGTAAACTTCATTTGTTTCATTACCATCAGTCTCGATGTTCAAGACATTTCCTCCATCGTTTCACCCAATCACGAAAGTATCTGATCACTGGATGCCACAATAACTTGTAAATATTCTCTAACAACAGCCACAGTATAAACAATTCACACTAAACACAAGCATAAAACAAATCCTGACCTATTACAATGCGCGAAATATAAGTAGCACAGTTCCTCGCTACTGAGCGCGCCGCTCACCAAACAGACACTGCCGTGCCTAACAATGAATTTCGGGTGTTTATTTTCAAAGATAATGAAAATGACTGACGCATCCCCTTCATAACAATCTGTTACAAAGGTACAGGGACTTACAAAGGTAGAGGATTTGTAACATTCCAACAAGAAACAATATACTACGAAGGTGAGCGCCGCGCTCACCATGCGAGTAACCGCGGGTTAACCGTTCACGAGTTATTTCAGGTGGACAACTTTGCTAAATAGCCCTGTATATGGGAGGAATCTTTGTATTAAGTTCATAAATTTATTTCTTTACAATAAGTACAATAAGTACGGTACTGTAAATAATTGGTATCCCGGAGACACGACACGGGTAATCACATTCCACTTGTTAATTTATTGCGCATTATGATAACAACCATTTCCCTATGCATTATTGAAACTTCAAGTCGTTGTGCTTCCTGTGACTGAATCACAGACAACAGTCAGATATTTTTGTATCACAGATACGCCAGTCACAAATATTCTGAAATATAATTTCAGCTCATCTCTAACCGTGACCCGTGACGACACTCTTATGCTCGTGCTTCCTGTGACTGAATCACAGATAAAAGTCACAGATATTTTTGTGTAACAGATAAGCCTGTGACCGATATTCTGAAATATCGGTTAAGCTCATCTCTTGTTGTGTCACACCATAACATCTGTTCGTCTACCATGATAGCGTCGCCTCCAATATGCTGCTGCAAAAGTGCATAACATTTCCCTGCAATTCGCCTGTCAAATGACGGAGCCGTTTTCGTAGCTCTCTGTCACTTCATTCACCAATCATTTTATAACAGGACATGGGTTGCATACCACGTTTTTGCATATTAAACTAACACAAATCGGGGACAGTATGAAATGAAAGTTCACTCGAAAAAACACAAAAGCAGAGGAGACGAAACAGAAATCAAATCAATACGCTTATTCTCTTTAATCTGATTATCCCCCAGGGTTGGCTTTTCCCTCAGACTCAGCGAGGGATCCCACCTCTACCTCCTCAAGTGCAGTGTCCTGGAGCTTCAGACTTTGGCCCGGGTATACAACTGTGGAGGAGGACCAGTACCTCACCCAGGCGGTTTCACTTGCTATGCTGAACAGAGGCCTTGTGGGGGATGGGAAGATTGGAATGGATAAACAAGGAACAGGGAAGGAAGCGGCCGTGGCCTGAAGTTAGGTACCATCCCGGCATTTGTCTGGAGAAGTGGGAAACCACGGAAAACCACTTCCAGGATGGCTGAGGCGGGAATCGAACCCACCTCTACTCAGTTGACCTCCCGAGGCTGAGGCGACCCCGTTCCAGCCCTCGTACCACTTTTCAAATTTCGTGGGAGAGCTGGGAATCGAACCCGGGCCTCCAGGGGTGGCAGCTAATCACACTAACCACTACACCACAGAGGCGGTCATGAATACACTTACAAGGCAAAAAGCGTAATCGCTTCTTTAAAGACTTGCCAATCAACGTAGCCTACGTCTGTGCAGCACACAGTCGTGCAAACAATAGTAAAACAAATCCTTGACAATACTCTTCACGACGTTGTGCACAATCTTTGTTGGGATGCACATAGACTTATTATCTGCGTCTGACGAGAAGTCGCAGCTGCTTGTAGGTACGGCACGAGTAACTGCTACTACACTCTTAGCTACAAACATCAGTCGTGACAGAAAATGCGAGCTCTCTGAATCAATGCATATCCATTGTTAAACTATTCATTATGCAGTACATACAGTAAATGTGCACCTAAGGCACAATTGCACTACCACTTTGAAATATCACGAGAGCACCTCAATTCGCAAGAGTCACCGCGGACGGAACAGATGTTTATTGTCAGACCTTGAGACTTGATATGGGCGCATGCGCGGCAGCGTTGCTTACTTCTCGCACATCTCACCCCCTATTCACGCGACTTCTCGTCAGATGACCATAGTACATGAATTTTCTCACCACTCCCACAACAACCAGGTCGACACAGCGACTGTCAAAGACTAGCATTAACAGGTAATCTAGCGTTCGTACGTAGCACGGCTGTGAACCGTGCTATTTGTAGACGGGCACCTTCCAGATGTTTCTCCCTTGTTCGAGTGTTACGGGTGATTGCGAAACGTAATATTTTGCTCATGTTGGTTTGGACACGTCCGTTTTCTATGCTGTTGAGTTTCATCGAGTTTCTCGTCAACAGCTCCGCAGCTCTACCTTGTGGGACGAGTAGCCCAGAAAGTTCCCGGCAGTAACACAATTCTGGCCTCATCTATAACTTTGTCATTAAATCTTTAAGCTGGACTGAATGGCTCAGATCGTAGAGTGCTGGCTTTCGGAGCCAAGTCGGCGGGCTCGATGAAACTCAGTCTGGTGATGTATGAAGGTACCCTAAGTACGTCAGCCTCTTGCCTGTAGACAACAGCATTTAAATTAATGGTTGTACAAAATTTTCGGCACTTCGGCGCCTCTGGAAACATCAGGGCTAGAGATGGGCAGCTGAGACGGGGTCTCGAGAATTCTCGAAACTAGCACAGGCACCATTTTTCGCGACAAATTTCGAGAGATCTCGAGAGCGTTGTCCCCGCATTGTGTGGCGAGCAGCGTGCCTTCTCCATTCCATAAAACGTGTCAACAAGCGACTAGAGCGTTATTTCTTTCGTTTCTACTGAGGTCTATTTTGACGAAGTATGACACAATTATGACATTGTATGCAGCGGTAAGTACACAAATGAGTAGGCTAAGTACAGACACTGACGGCTAAGCACCTACCTGGATATTAGAAGCGTGCATTATTCGAACTCGAGACGGGGCAGGATGCGCCTTGCTGCATATGCAACCACCATTACGTATGTGTGGAACGTGTAATCTAAAATGCTTCAGTTCGCTCCAATTCTTTCGATAGGTGGGTATATATCATTATCAGAATCCACATTCAATATCATATGACCACTGCTTGTGTTTACCGATATTTTGGTGACGAAGGAACATAATTCCTTACAATGTTATAGAATATTCGCGTCATAATTGAGTACTTCGGTATATGACGGCGCAATATGAAATTGTGTATACGAATTGTACGTGATAATTTTAAGACGCTGTCCGAAACTAAACGTAAGTCGTGAATGTAGGTTGTTTTGAAGAGATGCCACATAACACAGCTCGCTGCGTTGTTTATTCACAAAAGGTAAAATACGTCAACAGAAATACTTCTGGGATGACTCAGCACTTAAAAACACATAATATTGCTGAAGGGGAATCGCCACAGAGAACACCTTCAGCCCGGTATGCATCACAAGAAGCTATGTTGTCGACAATTGCGAGGCATCCAGGTAGGTGTACATCCTATCCACAGTTATTCACAAATTATGCAGGGTTATTCAGCTGAGTTGTCCACCTCAAATAACTCGTGAACCGTTGAAGATACTGACATTGTGTTTTCACTTTCGTTAATGGTATTAAGGGGCTCATAGTTGAAACATGAAGTACTTTTCTAGGCTTTTAACAATATTTATCAGCACACACACACGTTTCCATATGAGAACACTTATGAAGAGTATACTCGTAGTTGCTGGGACGTCGCACTGATCGCAGCACTGGAGAATCTGTCTTGAGAACATTGCCCTGTCGAAAGAACTGGAGCAAACTTAGGCATTTTAGATTGCACGTTCCACTCATCCGTAATGGTGGTTGCATATGCAGCAAGGCTCCCGTCTCACGTTAAAATACACTGACTGACAGAGCAAATGCAACACCAAGAAGGAGTGGTCAGAACTTTATGCCAATTGCAGGGTAGACTGACGTCACTGAGGTATGCTCATGATGTGAAATGCGCCGCTGTGCTGCGCACGTAGCGAACGATAAATGGGACACGGCGTTGGCGAATGGCCCACTTCGTACCGTGATTTCTCAGCCGACAGTCATTGTAGAACGTGTTGTCGTGTGCCACAGGACACGTGTATAGCTAAGAATGCCAGGCCGCCGTCAACGGAGGCATTTCCAGTAGACAGACGACTTTACGAGGGGTATGGTGATCGGGCTGAGAAGGGCAGGTTGGTCGCTTCGTCAAATCGCAGCCGATACCCATAGGGATGTGTCCACGGTGCAGCGCCTGTGGCGAAGATGGTTGGCGCAGGGACATGTGGCACGTGCGAGGGGTCCAGGCGCAGCCCGAGTGACGTCAGCACGCGAGGATCGGCGCATCCGCCGCCAAGCGGTGGCAGCCCCGCACGCCACGTCAACCGCCATTCTTCAGCATGTGCAAGACACCCTGGCTGTTCCAATATCGACCAGAACAATTTCCCGTCAATTGGTTGAAGGAGGCCTGCACTCCCGGCGTCCGCTCAGAAGACTACCATTGACTCCACAGCATAGACGTGCACGCCTGGCATGGTGCCGGGCTAGAGCGACTTGGATGAGGGAATGGCGGAACGTCGTGTTCTCCGATGAGTCACGCTTCTGTTCTGTCAGTGATAGTCACCGCAGACGAGTGTGGCGTCGGCGTGGAGAAAGGTCAAATCCGGCAGTAACTGTGGAGCGCCCTACCGCTAGACAATGCGGCATCATGGTTTGGGGCGCTATTGCGTATGATTCCACGTCACCTCTAGTGCGTATTCAAGGCACGTTAAATGCCCACCGCTACGTGCAGCATGTGCTGCGGCCGGTGGCACTCCCGTACCTTCAGGGGCTGCCCAATGCTCTGTTTCAGCAGGATAATGCCCGCCCACACACTGCTCGCATCTCCCAACAGGCTCTACGAGGTGTACAGATGCTTCCGTGGCCAGTGTACTCTCCGGATCTCTCACCAATCGAACACGTGTGGGATCTCATTGGACGCCGTTTGCAAACTCTGCCCCAGCCTAGTACGGACGACCAACTGTGGCAAATGGTTGACAGAGAATGGAGAACCATCCCTCAGGACACCATCCGCACTCTTATTGACTCTGTACCTCGACGTGTTTCTGCGTGCATCGCCGCTCGCGGTGGTCCTACATCCTACTGAGTCGATGCCGTGCGCATTGTGTAACCTGCATATCGGTTTGAAATAAACATCAATTATTCGTCCGTGCCGTCTCTGCTTTTTCCCCAACTTTCATCCCTTTCGAACCACTCCTTCTTGGTGTTGCATTTGCTCTGTCAGTCAGTGTAATGCACCAAACCAAACCAAATCAAACCCATTAGCACTACAGCCCTTGAAGGGCCTTGGCCCACCAAGCGACCGCTGCTCAGCCCGCAGGCCTGCAGATTACGAGGTGTCGTGTGGTCAGCACGACGAATCCTCTCGGCCATTATTCTTGGCTTCACCGTCAGATAGCTCCTCAATTCTAATCACGCAGGCTGAGTGGACCTCGAACCAGCCCCCAGGTCCAGGTAAAAATCCCTGACCTGGCCGGGAATCGAACCCGGGGCCTCCGGGTGAGAGGCAGGCACGCTACCCCTACACCACGGGGCCGGCTAAAATAATGCACGCCTCTCCCCAAGTAGGTGTACATACTATCTACAGTTATTCACAAATTATGCAGAGTTTTTCAGCTAAGATGTCCACTTCAAATCCGTCGTGAACATTTCAACATACTGACATTATGTTTACATTTTCGTTAATGGTATTCAGGATTCATAGATGAACATGCTGTACATTTACAGGCTTTTGACAAAATTTATCGGCATTCGTGTTTCAATATCATCATTATAATCATCATCATCATCTGTTTACCTTCCAGGTTTGGTTTTTCCCTCGGACTTAGCGAGGGATCCCACCTCTACCGCCTCAAGGGCAGTGTCCTGGAGCTTCAGACTCTTGGTCGGGGGATAAAACTGGGGAGTATGACCAGTACCTCGCCCAGGCGGCCTCAACTGCTATGCTGAACAGGGGCCTTGTGGAGGGATGGGAAGATTGGAAGGGATAGGCAAGGAAGAGGGAAGGAAGCGGCCGTGGCCTTAAGTTAGGTACCGTCCCGGCATTCGCCTGGATGAGAAGTGGAAAACCACGGAAAACCACTTCGAGGATGTCTGAGGTGGGAATCGAACCCACCTCTACTCAGTTGACCTCCCGAGGCTGAGTGGACCCCGTTCCAGCCCTCGTACCACTTTTCAAATTTCGTGGCAGAGCCTGGAATCGAACCCGGGCCTCCGGGAGTGGCAGCTAATCACGCTAACCCCTACACCACAGAGGCGGACGTGTTTCAATATGAGAAAGTTATTTTACGCAATAACTGCTGATATACTATCAAGCTTACACTCGTAGTTACTGGAACGTCGCACAGATCGCAGAACATGAGAATCGGTCTCGAGATTCTCGCGAGAGTCTCGAGATCTGTGACTTCAGCCTCGAGAGTCTCGAACGAGAACGTTGCCTATCACTACATCAAGCCAATAGGATTTTACAGTATTGTACCTGGAAATGCCTGTATTTGACTAGTTTGAAGAGCATGGGTTTTACGCAGAGCATGTACGGAGCACTGGAGAGGACTGAGTACAGAGGGGGTCATTTTGAATAACCGTTTAGTTTGAAAACTGGATTTATTCAGAAAGAACAAGTTCATATCACCTCTTCACACAGTTGATGTTGAAGAATGGCCAATGGTCCCCGGCAGTGGCGGCTCGTGAAAAAATCGTCCTACGTGCTACAAAAAACAAGCTAAATACGCTGTTTTAAATCTGCATATTGCCATGATGAACAATGCATACTTCAAACTTTGTAATACTACTACTACTACTACTACTACTACTACTACTACTACTACTACTAATAATAATAATAATAATAATAATAATAATAATAATAATACAACTTTTCTCACAATTTATAACTCAGAACAAACAAAAACAACATTAATTTGGAAGCAGATGAATTCTTCGACAACTGTCTACGAGATAAATAATTCATTGGAGAAATATTGTTTTTACTAACCTAATGGCGCAACTTACATCAGTGCAAATAGAATCGTGGGAATATAGATCCCCACTAAGAACACTAATTTAATTTCACTTTATATACACTGCAGTGGATAAATAATTTGATAAATCTTCGTATAAACTTTAGCACTAACACAATGACAGAAAAAACACGCACCAGTAATATAACCGCGAGATTAAAAACCGCACAAAGCAACTGAAAGAGCTGCCAACTGATTCATTGAGACCTCCCCTATTACCAGAGTAAATGTCCGGCTCCATGGCTAAATGGTTAGCGCGCTGGCCTTTGGTCACAGGGATCCCGGGTTCGATTCCCGGCAGGGTCTGGAATTTTAACCATCATTGGGTGTACGTGTTGTCGTCATCATCATTTCATCCTCATCACGACTCGCAGGTCGCCTACGGTAGTCAAATCAAAAGATCTGCATCTGGCGAGTCGAACATGTCCTCGGATACTTCCGGCACTAAAAGCCATACGCTATTTCATTTCACCAGAGTAAATTACATTGTAATGCGGGATAACATTTAGGGTGAGTCAAAGATTCTTTGACTCACCTACGAATTCCTTATTTTTGACACAAAAGGAAGATGGATATTTTAATAAGCATGTGTGAGATAGATTGCCTCCAGTTACGCTTTACTTTCGAAACCAGACGATGCTACTCTCTAGTGGCAGATTCGCTTACCACGTTCAACATAAGCACGGCCGACTGGATCCCTCGCTGCGCTCCGGGTAGCAGGAGACATCGAGTAATTCTACCCCCTTGCGGGAGAGGAAGTAACTATAAACGGGATCAGTGAAAGTTGATCCCGGTTTACGGTATACTCCGCCGGCTAGGGGGAGTGTTGCAAGCTTGGCTGCGCCTGCGTATTGCTTCCTTCAGGCTACAGGCAAGGGCTCACTTTACATGAGCACGAGCCTTGTTCCCCGGGAGAACGGCGCTAGGTGTTCGACAGATCTCGTCCTGATTTGCACAAAACACAAATTCATATCGTACTCAAAACAACGAAAAGGCACCGGGATAATTGTACGGAATATTCCTTACAGTTCCAAGCTACGTGCTGGAGCCCGGTAGCACGTACTGACCGGCCGCCACTGGTCCCCGGTCTTGCGCTGGCGATGTCCCACATTGACACTGCTCCACCCGTTCCTCCTACGTAACAGCCTTCTGCACCAAAGCGCCATACAGCATTACACCGTCTAGGAGGTCTAGTTGTAGGGTTCACTTATTCAAAGTGAGGTGAACACTCGAGTTAAATAGTGGAGACACTAGACATGATGTTTGAAGAATTTTATTTTTTTCCATGAAGGGATTAAAGAAATGTGTTGCTATCGAGAGGAATGTCAATGAGATCACACACGAACATTTCTTTAATGAAATAAAATTGTCACTGAAAATTTTGAAATTAAAGAGACTTTTATTCTTCCTAATGTTAATAGAATCGAACACGTACTTCTGACGTAAATTTCACTTGGCACATTCTATAGTTTACACACAAAAGAAATAGTTGATTGTGCACTTCACTGTTCGTTACTAGAGAACGCAAATGTTTAAATTGTTTACACTGTTAGTTGTAAGGGAACACAAAAGCATGAAGAGTTTTAGCACTGTTCTTTTACTGTTCAGGAATATTTACAGACTTTTTGATCACCTTTTGATTCACAATTTTACGGTAATAACTTCGCTAAGATTTATGAAGTTAAATACTGCGTGAGAAATTAGTCCCGTTCACACATAAACGAAGATAACACTTTGAAATACTGTTTACAGTAATATAAATTTAGTCTCGTTCACTACATTTATCACTTATAATAATAATAATAATAATAATAATAATAATAATAATAATAATAATAATAATAATAATAATGCGGGCCAATGACCTTCGATGTTAGGCCCCTTAAAACAACAAGCATCATTATCAATAATAATGCTATTTTGCTTTGCGTCCCTTATCACTTATTAAACTGAACTTTGGAGTCAAATATTCTAAATTCGAGTCGTTTTTTTATTTATTTTAAATGCTATTTTTTCGGGGCATCGACCTATAGAGATCTTTTGCCCCTACTTGCACCATGTGATATGAACCTGCGTGTAATTGCAATGGAAGAAGTGTAGAGTGCTGTAAGTGAGGAAAGGGACGTTAAGGACGACACAAACACCCAGTCCCCAGGTCAGGAATATTAATAATTTACAATCAAAAACCCCTGACCCAGCCGCGAATCGAACCCGGGGCCGCCGGGAGACAGGCGGACGCGTTGCCCCCTACACCGCGGAGCCGGACAATATTCGAGTCTGCACTAGAATAAAAGCACAAGTCTAATTGCACTGTCTCAAGAAAGTTATGTTTATTATCACTTGGAAGGTACGAGTTATATTGCACCGTCTCTAAAATGTTATTATTATCATTAACATTTGTAAAATTCACTCTCTGTACAAAACAAAATCAGATGTTTGAATGCACAGTCTCAATTTTTAAAGTTACACAGGGTTATGGTAGCCTATACGATCTTAATTATAAGTTAAATGTTTCGTCACACTTAAATAATTCAACATAATTCATGAGAACAGAGAGAAGAAAGGAGAGAGAGACTGATGCACTTTCCATCAGGCCGACTGTACAGCAATTGTTGTCGGCAGATTTACGTCACGTATGATAGCGGAAGTATGCACTTCCTGGGACATTAATAGAACGACCTCTGTATATAGTCCGCCTTCATGTCGTACAGTCTGAGCCAAACTCCTCAAGACAATTCGATCGTCCTCAGTACGGTAAATCGTATTAAAATGCCTCTTGCCTCTTTCCTTCATCCAATGTACGAATTCACCCACCAGATCGTGACAGAGGACGTGTAAAATAGAAGTTGATTAAAGAAGTGGCTAATGATAAAGAGATAAATAGTGGCATCGGTGACAAAAATAATAAGAAGTAAATAACGGTACAGCTGATTTCTTTTTTCAGTAGAGCAGAAGTAGTAGGCCTATTCATGGTATTCCTATACCTCGAATTATCGACAACTCGAAGAATTTTCAGCTCCGCAAGCACTTCGAGATATCGAAATTCGGCTATATGTCATAACTAGGGCATGGATTTATATGCACTAGAAACTTGAACATATTCATGCAAAATATGCACTAAAAGTGAGAAAATTATGCGCTATAAAATAATATACACTTAAAAAGAGATCATTTAATTAGATTCACCTGTTTACTGTATACAGAATGAATGTCCACAGAACTACTACGAGTTTTTCAAGGTTTTCTGGTGTCAAAATTCGGCTAATATCTGTTAAAATACGTTTGTAGGCCGAAAATGGTCTTAACATCAACTGACGTGTTCGGACAATATTTGTACACTGACACAGAAAATTCGAAACGGTCATCTGACAAAGATGCACTGACCCCACACGTATATTGGTTGATTGACTCCATCTTTCCTAATCCTGGATTTGAAGTAAGAACCTTATTTAACTTCTCTATAACCTTTTTACCAGTTTCGCCTGGGGCAGTATTTTTTGTTTTCTTAACAAGTTCGACTGACTCAAAGAGCGATGCATCTTGAGTCTACAAACGCTTAATTGTTTAAACAATTGTTGAAAAACGTACGTGAATGAAATTGATAACTTGGTAGACTGTATCACTATCAAATCTCAACGTTGCTTTATCATACACGGGCGGTCTGATTGCCTTTACGACCTGTAACCACATGTTTTACTTGATCGAAATTATACCGGGAGGTACACCTCGACCCCGCACATTTAAAAGAAGCGCCTTAAGGAACTCTTATCTACCAAACTAAATTTGAAACCATTTTGGGACATTGACCGGAAGATGTCACCATTGAATTATTGAGTAATGTGTTACTCTGAAGTTGCCTAAACTGACTGGATTTATTTGTTTTGTTTTGGTTACGTCAAAAGTTTGAACTTTTCTCCATAGATGTCATTAAAAAAACTGAGGTAATGCACTCTGGTGCAAGGTAGAAGAATTAGTGATTTAAAGAAATTGTGTGTTTATAGGTTTTCACAACTAAACTAACTTTTATTTATTTCTATATTTCAAGGTTTGCAACACTTCCTTCTCATTCCGCCAACTTTTGAATCTGGCCAATCACTAATTTTCTGTAATTATTTTCCAGCCAATAATTGGCTTCGTGTCCGGATTTAGTCTAGAACCTTCTCGACCCATCCCCTCGGGCATATAAGCTGCGGCTTTTTCAAGCTACCTTGTCTTATTGATCGTCATCTTACTGAGTGTGTGTCTTAAGACAAGAGGCGGGGCGCCTCATTCTTCGCCAGATAGTACACTAGCCCAGGTAAATGGCCACCAGTTTTCTCTCTCTGTAGCTTCGGGCAGAATACACCCTTACCTTACCTCACCTTCTTGTCCTAGCAGCGGGTATTCGCCTGGCACTCTTTACCAGAAACGGCGATCCTCCGTAATCTTGATTGACAGGTTTCACATTTCAGTTTCACTGCTCATGCAACAAAGTCACTTCACATAGAAGCCCCATGTAGTCAGGATCGAACGCAAGTCCGTTGGCTATCGCAACGCACGACTGCTGTGCACTTGGCACGACTCCAGTGCCATATGACCGGTCACATAAGTTTATTGTGCAAGTCTTTTGGGTGTTGAGACTTAGACCGATCTTTTTGTATGCTTTTGAGAAAGCATTTGGGATGGTATGTAGATATTCTTCTGGGCTAGTGAGAACAACAATATCATCTGCATACTGCAGTCCCATAATCAAGGCAGTAGAAACCTTGGTCTTGGCACGCAGTCTGCTAAGGTTGAATAAACTTCCTTTAAACCATGTCATGGTCATACACTGAATTCTCAGCTCATTAGGATAATGGATCTCCTCGGAAAACCATTCTCAGGACAGCCGACGGTGGGGACCAGTATGCGTATCTGATGCATACGTTTTGTGCACGTTGAAGTACCAGGCTGTGTTCACTGCATTTCCATGAACTTCTGAACAGACAAACATATGCGCAGAAGGAAATATTTACTAAAATCCCTCAACGACCCATGCAGCAGCATATTGGCGAAACTCCTTTTCAAGAAGATGAAGATGCCAAAATACTGTTAAATGATAATAAAGCTGTTGGACTAGATGGAATCCCTGCTGAATTCTTCAAGGAAGGTGGCCTACTCCTCACTGAGCATTTACTTAAACTCATTGTCAAAATCTGGAACTCGGAAACCTGCGGACCTCAGAGATGCACTGATAGTGACCATATTTTAAAAAGGAGATAGAACACAATGTGGTAATTATCGTGGAATATCCTTCCTCTATGTTGCTGGCAAAATTTTTGCCAGAATTCTATCCGGTCGTCTAGCGCCACTTGCAGAGGAGTTTTTTTTTACCGGAGACACAATGTGGCTTTAGACCCAATCGTGGTAGTGTCGACATGATCTTCTGTACTAGACAAATGTAGGAGCAGTCCAGAGAACAAAGTCGTCACCTATATATGGCATTCATAGAACTTGTCAAGGCCTTTGACTTAGTTAATAGAGATACTCTCTGGAAAACCTTAGCGCTAATTGGCTGTCCTCCAAAATTCATTAAGATCCTTCGACTCCTACATGACAACAGAAAATTCGAAACAGTCATCTGACAAAGCTGTACTGATCATCCTTACGAATAATGGACCTGGAGAACGATTTGAGATCTCTACTGGCGTAAAGCAAGGATGTGTAATTGCTCCCACACTACTCTCAATTTTTGTTGGAACCATACTTTTCCTTGTTAAGGGTGAAGTACCACAGGACATAGAAATAGAGCACAGGTTTAAAGGAAGTTTATTCAACCTAAGCAGACTGCGTGCCAAGACCAATGTTTCTACTGCCTTGATTATGGGACTCCAGTATGCATACGACATTGTTGTTCTCACTAGCCCAGAAGAATACTACAGACCATCCCAAATGCTTTCTCAAAAGCATACAAAAAGATCGGTCTAAGTCTCAACACCCAAAAGACACAGACATTGCATCAGTCTGCACCCAAAGCTAATGCTACTGCTCCTACCGTTACAGTTCAGGACAAGATCTTGCAGAACATCCAACACTTTGCTTACCTTGGTAGTCACTTCTCAACAAATGCTAATATAGATGCTGAAATTCAATGTAATCTGAATTGTGTTAATGCATCATTTGGTCGTCCACGACAAAGGGGTCTTTGATAACCAAAACATCAGTACTCAGTTAAAACTTCATGTGTACCAGGCTTTTGTAATACCAACACTCCTTTATGAGTGTGAAACTCGGACTACTTATAGGAAGCACATAAATTGCCTGATGAAATATAATCAGCGCTGTCTGAGGAGGACCCTTAGGGTTAAACGGCAAGGTCATCGAACTAACATTGTCTTGGAAGAAGCCTGTGCCATCAGCATTGAGGCTATGATCATGAAACATGGACTTCGTTGGATAGGTCATGTCATTCGTATGCCTGATTTTCGCCTCTCAAAGCAAATTATGTATGTTCAACTGAAGGGTGGCCGTCGACACCATGGTGGACAACAAAAGCGCTTCAGGGGCGTACTAAAGTCAGACATGAAGAATTGGCACATCAACACCACTACCTGGGAAACAAAAGCAGGTAACCGCCTGGCATAGCGTCGTCTTGTCCACGGAGGTCCTAAAAACTTCGAAAAACAACGCCGGAGATTTGAAACTAAGAAGAGAATTGTTCGGAAAGAGCGGGCGTTCCTCAGGATGAATAACCCTCAACAACTGGATCTCAGCGCTGGCGATGTTTGCCACCACTGTGGAAGAATTTATGGGTCAAGGATTGGCCTCTACAGTCACGTAAGAACTCATAGACTCACCAGTAGCATCTGGGGAAGACAATCACACCCGTCAGCAAGTGATAGCCTATAACCATCACATCAATACAAACTTAATTGCAATAATCGAGAAATGGAAACAGAAGAGATCGTTTGTGCTTTATTTTCGGAGACCAAGGAAATAATTCTTGAACCTCTTCAGAGAATGCAGCCTTTGATATGCCGTAAAGCTCCTAAGTACGTTGTCTTTAGGCGTCAAGAGATAGCAGCATGTGCAATGACACAGGATGTGTACAATAACAATGTTCACGTAGGTCGTAATGTTTATCACAGCGCATCAGAGACAACTTGTCGAGTTAAGTGAACACAAAATGGAGAAATGACTTGCAAACGGCTGTACAAGTCTATTTACCTTCTCTAGAAATTACGATGTTTGATATTTTACAGACGTATGGTAAAACATAGCAGATAATTATGGCAGAGCGTAAACGTAAGGTATACTTTTCATAGATTTCAGGGAACCAGTAATACGATCTCTGCTGGAGGGGGAGTTGCAGGTGGAGATTGCTCATGCTTTTGGTATATCTAGATCAGTAGTTCTCAAACTGTAGCACGTGTACCTCTAGGGAGTACGTCTGAGACTTTTAGTGGGGTACGCAGGCAGCCTTCAGGGGTAAAATGAAGAAAAGTAGTAATGTGGAAATAAAAAAATATAAAGTTAAATATGTATATATAGAACCACGCTTCGCTTGAAAGTTTCACCTGGACTATGACACACTAGAAAATTGTGTCATGCCATGCAGGCACACCCATTCCATTGATACGTTGGTCGTTCACAATGTTTGAATTCCAGAATTATTATTCAATAATTATGAATTTGATATTGAGGCTAAAATCTAGCGTTTCATAAAAATTTCGTACAAACAGGGTACTTTATAATCATTGTATTATACTTAATACAGGCACAAACTCTTAAAGTTCTTGGGATGAATTACATAAACGTATTTAATTGCAAAATCTCGTCTTATTTACGATGTCTACTTGAAAGAACTGTTTGTAATCAATTAAAATGTCTTAATAATTAGCCAGTAATCATACTTTTTAAACCTATCCTTTAGCAATTTTTAGTGGGGGCACAGTGAACTTTTAGCTATGAGTGAGGGGTACAATCTCATAATAGTTTGAGAACCACTGGTCTAGACAGCTGGTATCCGTATGGTACAGATAGAATACAGTCAGTGCTTGGTAATGTCCACAACAAGCCTCGACAAGGTCGACCTATAAAGACAAGTGTATGAATAGATTGGATTATAAGAAGGTAAGTGGTAGCAGATCCTCGGATGTCCTGAGACAAAACTATGGAGTGGATGTCCATGATTCTACTGGAACATGTCGACTGAAAGAGAAGGATGTGCAAGTTCTTCGACCGAGCAAGAAACTCTTCATTAATTCATCTAACAGAAGGAAGAGACTAGCCTTTATAAAATAACATCTCAGCTGGACATTGCATAACTGGTCTAAGGTATTATGGAGTGACGAAAGTAAGTTTAATTTGGTATCTTCAGATGGAATTAAATACGTCCGTCGCCCTGCAGGTGAAATATTCAATCCACGTTACCGGATTCTAACCGTAAAATATGGAGAAGGTAACATCATATTATGGGGATGTCTCTCCGCTAAAGTTGGCGGTTCGTTAGTGCATGTAGGGGTATCATGAATGGTCCTAGCTATAGGGACGTTTTGGAAAATAATGGATTACCTATACCAGATGACACATGCCACGCCCTATCTTCTTTTCAGCGCGATGACGACCCGTAACGTCGTTTAAAATGTCTGCAAGGATACCTTCAACAGAAAAAAGTCAACGTGTTTATGGCCAAGTCAACGTCTGTATCTGAACTCTATAGAATACGGTACATGTGTAATGTACTCTGAAACCGTGTTTGAGAAAAGGCATGCACCAACACACAAGAGTTCTTGAACACATTGGGATGTGAAAGGGACAATGTTCCTAGGATAACACACAAAAACTTATTCAATTCATGCTAGCAATATGTGCAGCCGTGATAGAGAGTTATGCAACCAAACATTAGATCTTGTAGACAGAAACAATAGGCCTACACATATATTTGTTATTTCTGCAGAACAGTTAAATGTCTTAACTGTCAAAACACTCCCGAGCTTATGATATAAGCACGTTATTATTTGATTTGCAGCATGCTATTCCTAGAGCTTCTCGTTTGTGGACAATATACACTTAAGAAAATGGAAATTGCAACACCATGAAGGCATTGGTCGTTTATGTTGATTTTCAAGATATGGAACGATGTCATGTAGGTATGTAAACGATCAAAGTTTCAGACCTATTGGATTGTGGCTACAGGTCTCCCCACACCACGTGATTGGTCGCGGAGGAATCAACTCGAGTATACGGACTCTGGTGTAGCGTAGTTGACTTGCAGTCTGTGCAGTGAAGTGTTCCCCGTAAAACATGCCTTGACGACAGAAAATAGCACGCTATCAACAACTGTCACCGTTTGAGAGGGCTCGGATAATTGGGCTGTGTGAGGCCGGATTATCGCTAAGGACGGTCGCTGCACGTGTTGGCCGACAGGCATCTATGGTACAACGTGTATGGCAGCAGTGGTCAAATGAAGGTACCCACACTCGTAGACCTGGCACAGGCCCAGCGCGACGGACAACTGTGAGAGAGGATCGCCGTATCATTCGGATGGCCCGGATGGAACTCCATGCAACAGCAGCGCAAATTCGAACAGCTGTAGCACCCCACGTTACACAACAAACAGTTGGTAATCGCCTGCGTGCAGCTGGCTTACGAGCCCGTGTCCCTGCAGGAGGTATACCATTGACCCCACAACAGCGACTTGTAAGGCTGGCCTGGTGTCGAGAAAGATCGACGTGGGTCGACGAATGCCATAGGGTCGTCTTTAGTGATGAATCGCGCTTCTGTCTTGCCCGCAGTAATCGACGGAATCGTGTGCGCCGACGTACCGGGGAGAAGGGCCACCCAGATCTTACTGTCGAGAGGCACATAGGGCCAGCACCAAGCATTATGGTCTGGACAGCTATTGGCTTTAATGTGAAATCACAGTTAGTGCTTGTTGAGCGCACTATGCCTGCTCGACAGTACGTTGATAGGGTACTCAATCCAGTGGTTGTCCCTATGATGGCGAACATTGCTAATGGGATGTTTCAGCAGGAAAATGCCCGGGTTTACACTGCACGCATCTCCAGAGAAGCTCTCCACGACATCACAACCTTAGAATGGCCCGCCAGATCCCCGGACCTCAGTTCTATTGAGCATGTGTGGGTCATGATGGGTCGACAACTGGCCAACCGTCCTCATCCACCCACAACTCTGGAACAACTGACCCGTGCAATGCAGCAAGCATGGGCCACAATTCCTCAGGAAGCGATCCAGGCCTTATTGACTCCATGCCTCGACGAATTCATCAATGTGATGTGACCGTTCATGGTACTTTAGATACCATATCGTGGCATCCCATATCAATAATATGCCGTTTTCCGTGTCATTCTACGACGTTTAGCCGCAAGCTAGCAGACCACAGCGCTGCACGGAATACGAACGATGCGCTGCTACTTCAGAGGACAAGAGGCTCTGTGCGCGTAATGACAAGGGCGAGTCATACGCTAGCCAGCAATTAGGATGTTTCTCTCTCCTGTGCGAGTGAGTTGGAAGGAGTAAAAAGTCATGTGACAGCCCGCGAGCCATACTTAATAAGTCGGGTTAACTTAGGGAGAAGTAATTCCCTAAATATTTGTTGGTGATTTTAGTAATACCAACCAAAACCTTCATTTGTTTTAGAATTTTCAATATTAATAACAATAATAAGAATCATATGATTATTGACTTACGCATCTATATTCATGAATAAGAGCTTGTCATGATCAGCGAATTATTTAGTTAAAGATGACAACGAAACATCTTCCATTTATTCAACTTATCATTGATTACGTGATCTGAATCGGTGCAGACAATTACAGAACGTCGTCACAGGTCTGGCGAGGTGAGTCTATCCTGGAGTTTGCCAAGACGCAAGTCAATCATTGCACAAGTGGTAAATGACGCTTTGGCGATTATAATTAAACCGCCGATCCTGAGAGAATAAGATTCGATCAGTAAAATATGGAAGGTCAGAGCTAACTTTTGATATGCAGATCAACGCCGACAAACGGCTTTTTACGGAGCGACCCCCGACATGAAGGCGTAGTTAACTCCCACTCTTGAGTTTTTCATCTGTCTTACAAAAGAAATCGGACAGGAGACCACTTATCTACTATCTACTGTGTCTCCGTGCTGTCCAGACGTGTTGATATTTTGCACGACCTGTGAGATTGTGCAATACTTGCAATAAGTGATGAAGTACTGCAATTGTAAGATTTAACTAGCAGAAGTACTGCATAAATCATTATTTAAGCGCAGTGATTATTAACGTGCACTTATTGTGTAAATTTCGTGTATTTATAACATTTTGTATCATGGTGTAATCACCGAAGATAGCGAAAGAGGAATAACCCACCTGTTATGAGCTGCGTACTGAGCTACTGTTATATATGTTCGATGGATTCGTGTGTGGCTAGATTAATTCACTACTAGTAAAATACAGTGTAGTGTTGCGGGAGCATTGTTGGAATTACATTTAGAACGTTGAAAAGGTGAATTTGTTCAGGAAATTGTGACTCACGCATAATAATAATAATAATAATAATAATAATAATAATAATAATAATAATAATAATAATAATAATAATAATAATAATAATTGGGCAGCATCTGGTGAAAGTACAAACGTGGATATGAGTTGTCTTACATTGTGAGTGGATGTGAAATAAGCAAATTAGTGACCCTTAACGTTGGATTACAGTGCAAGTGAATACGTGATAGTTCAGCAATATTGGGATAAATTTAACCATGCCTGAATGTAGTGCGTATTACAAGTTGACCCAATTATAACCATAGTGTTTTCCCCTTTGCATATTGGAACGAGTGATCGTTGGTCTGGGAAGAGAATACACGAGTCACTTACCTACCCAGCATCTCATTGTGTTGGATACCTCCAGGATTATTATGCGTGGTGAAGTCTACAAGATGAAGCTCATCCCGGAAACGAATCAAGGACCTCACGACATCAAAGGCAGCAAGATGAGGGCTTAAGCCGTTATGAGTGTGCTTCCTACGACAAGAATGATCATTCTAGATAAGTACATTTTAAAATTTACTATGTTTGAAAGTCATTTCCCTCCTGTACATAGTTAGAATTAGCATGACAAGTAGATTAAAAATGTGAATGATGATCGCAGGCTGTTCGAAGGGATTAAAACTTTTAGTTTGTGTAGTAGGAAGTTTGTTACTGGCATGATGGCCAGCAGTTAATTTAAACCCCCTTGGAAAGTAATGCATGTTAGTTATAAGATTCTAGTAATGAAATTTTTTGTCTTCATGAAGTGTTGTGATGGATGGAAGTGGTATTCATCTAGGTAATCTCAAATGTTATGATTAAATGAGATGTTCTGCCTCTTCAGAGAATACGAGGATGACTTGTATGTCATGCGTAAGACGGAGCATTTAAGGAGTTAAAATGATGTTTTTGGATGCGAGTATAATTTCTAGATCGTGAATTTACACTGACTGACAGAGCAAATGCAACACCAAGAAGGAGTGGTCAGAACTTTATGCCAATTGCAGGGTAGACTGACGTCACTGAGATATGCTCATGATGTGAAATGCGCCGCTGTGCTGCGCACGTAGCGATCGATAAATGGGACACGGCGTTGGCGAATGGCCCACTTCGTACCGTGATTTCTCAGCCGACAGTCATTGTAGAACGTGTTGTCCTGTGCCACAGGACACGTGTATAGCTAAGAATGCCAGGCCGCCGTCAACGGAGGCATTTCCAGCAGACAGACGACTTTACGAGGGGTATGGTGATCGGGCTGAGAAGGGCAGGTTGGTCGCTTCGTCAAATCGCAGCCGATACCCATAGGGATGTGTCCACGGTGCAGCGCCTGTGGCGAAGATTGTTGGCGCAGGGACATGTGGCACGTGCGAGGGGTCCAGGCGCAGCCCGAGTGACGTCAGCACGCGAGGATCGGCGCATCCGCATCCGCCGCCAAGCGGTGGCAGCCCCGCACGCCACGTCAACCGCCATTCTTCAGCATGTGCAAGACACCCTGGCTGTTCCAATATCGACCAGAACAATTTCCCGTCGATTGGTTGAAGGAGGCCTGCACTCCCGGCTTCCGCTCAGAAGACTACCATTGACTCCACAGCATAGACGTGCACGCCTGGCATGGTGCCGGGCTAGAGCGACTTGGATGAGGGAATGGCGGAACGTCGTGTTCTCCGATGAGTCACGCTTCTGTTCTGTCAGTGATAGTCACCGCAGACGAGTGTGGCGTCGGCGTGGAGAAAGGTCAAATCCGGCAGTAACTGTGGAGCGCCCTACCGCTAGACAACGCGGCATCATGGTTTGGGGCGCTAATGCGTATGATTCCACGTCACCTCTAGTGCGTATTCAAGGCACGTTAAATGCCCACCGCTACGTGCAGCATGTGCAGCATGTGCTGCGGCCGGTGGCACTCCCGTACCTTCAGGGGCTGCCCAATGCTCTGTTTCAGCAGGATAATGCCCGCCCACACACTGCTCGCATCTCCCAACAGGCTCTACGAGGTGTACAGATGCTTCCGTGGCCAGCGTACTCTCCGGATCTCTCACCAATCGAACACGTGTGGGATCTCATTGGACGCCGTTTGCAAACTCTGCCCCAGCCTCGTACGGACGACCAAGTGTGGCAAATGGTTGACAGAGAATGGAGAACCATCCCTCAGGACACCATCCGCACTCTTATTGACTCTGTACCTCGACGTGTTTCTGCGTGCATCGCCGCTCGCGGTGGTCCTACATCCTACTGAGTCGATGCCGTGCGCATTGTGTAACCTGCATATCGGTTTGAAATAAACATCAATTATTCGTCCGTGCCGTCTCTGTTTTTTCCCCAACTTTCATCCCTTTCGAACCACTCCTTCTTGGTGTTGCATTTGCTCTGTCAGTCAGTGTAATATGTAAATTTTCTTTTGAATATCTTGAATTAATATCCCTTATGTAAATATATGCGAGTGTTTGTGGTATTGAACCGGAAGTGATGGTCGGTGAATATTTGTCGATTTATAGTCGAGGCGATATAAATATGTGCCAGAGATAATCTATGCAAACCGTGAAGAATCGTACCACGCTAGTTATAATGGGATTAGGTCGAATAGAACCATGTGAGAATTAATATATTAGCGTCGAGGTTGAAGGAGCCGTGTTGGCCCGAATTTTCTATCAAGGCAGCTTATTGAAGAGAGATATCTTCCCCCTGACTGTATGAAAGGGAGGCGGGCGAAGGTACCGTTACGCTAGAGAAAGTACCAGCTGGATACAAGGGCTGAATGAAGCTGTGGGCACGTCACAATCCTCAACTGTGGAGCGTTGAGTGACCATTCACTTTCTAACAATATCCGACGGACATTTACGCATAGAGTAGTTAATTGTCACCGCAATTGAATTAATATATTAGGAACAATAGACTTCCTCCCAATTTTATTTTTGTTCATTCCATCCGATCTAGAAATTCAAAACATGCATCCTGCAGTGAGAAGACCAGAGTTCGACCCCATCTAGGGCAACATGTATTATTGCTATTATTTTTGGTAATGGAAGAACCATTCCCTCCATATAATCTTGTATATATGATAAAAGGTCATATTATATGTTTAGTAGTAGTTGAGTATATTATTACATGTAAAATATCGTGTTATTGTTCACGCGTCATCCATAAGTCCAGTATTATTTTATGTTAAATGATTAAATGGTATTTTTTAATCCCGGCGAAATATGCCTATGCGATTAGTTACACCTTTGTGAATAATAATGAAGTTAGTTATTAGGGCTAAATATGACTTTCAGATATTTTGGAATGTGCTTGTCATAATTAACATACTGTCTTAATCCTTGATTGCGTAATGATATGATCACAAGAAATTATAATATTTCAAAACTCCAGTTCATGAATATAAAGCTGGAATGATATCCCAAAGGGTGATCATTGTAGTGCCGATTATTATGTTTAATTAATTAATTAATTAATTAATTAATGCCTAACAATGTCGTGAATAATAGAGGCAGTAACAAGTGAAAGGCCTCTGAATATCGGGATTATTGGTGTGGAATACTAATTCTACAAGACAATTAAATAATAATTTCATTAATATTAATCCCGCTTTTTTTCTTTTTTTAATTTTTGTGATCAAATGATATACGGCACATTTCGTTTTAGTTGTGGATGTTCTTTCTCAGTTGATAATAAATTTGATATTCATAAAACCTTAAAACATCATTCTTCTGATTTAGTAGTGACGTTGTATTCCTCTTATATATTGAGATCCCTACTTATAAATAATTTATTTAATGCCCATTAGTCCGAACGCATCACAGACCTGTATGCTCTAAAACTATAGCCGTGGTTATTCTGAAGTAGGGATGATGAGAATTCGATTCTAGGGCCGTTCGTCGAAGATCTCATCACGTATTTTCCATTCGGCCGATGCACTCACGAATTATTATTATTATTATTATTATTATTATTATTATTATTATTATTATTATTATTATTATCATTATTATTATTATTATCATTATTGTGCACTGAAGCCCCGGACCGGCACAGTATTGCAGCTCGTGGTGGGCACATCCTGTATTGATTGTTGTCCAAACTTGCAGTCAGAGGGACCTGATATAAGTGCCGATGATTATTGCCTGCGTTTTGGGGGGATTCAGTTTAATGTTTTTAATAGATTCACAGTTACAGTAGTTTTTAAAAAATCTGTGTTAACATGTTGTGCAGCACTCTGAGTTGTAAACGGTACGTTCTTGACTGGCAGTGTCTTTGTAATCATCGTCCTACAACAGTGGATGATGCTGTACCGCACTTATGAACATTTGAGTGTCCATGATAAAATAGAAGCACCCAAACAACAGCAAAAACAACTCAACGCTGTAGCACTACAGAAGATAAAAGCGTGGTAATTCGAGAGACGGGTAGCCAAAAACAGACATTAACTGCTACTCAAAACTGTGGTACCAGTAGATTTGTTTGCCGATATGTAAACCTCCGGAACCGACAAGGAAGTGCGTTTGAAGCTGAAATTGGACGAATCCGTCTTCTTCTTTATCTGTTTACCCTCCAGGGTCCGTTCTTCCCTCGGACCCAGTGAGGGATCCCACCTCTAACCCTCAAGGAGTGTGAGACGTTGGGTCGGGGATACAACTGGGGAGGATGGCCACTACCTCGCCCGGGCGGCCTCACCAGCTATGCTGAACAGGGGCCTTGGTGGAGGATGGGAAGATTGGAAGGGATAGACAAAGCCGAGTGAAATTTCTACCTATGGTCAAAAAGTATCTCCCCTACATGTGTGTAATGACTGTAAATTGATCCATAGACCTAGGAAAGGAAACACTACTATACACAATTCCGCGCCAAATACTGAGAACCATTCTGCAAACATGTGATTTATTGCGCTTTGAAATAGCACAGCCGCCTCTGTGGTGTAGTGGTTAGTCTGATTAGCTGCCACCCGCGGAGGCCCGGGTTCGATTCCCGGCTCTGCCACGAAATTTGAAAAGTGGTACGAGGGCTGGAACGGGGTACACTCAGCCTCGAGAGGTCAACTGAGTAGAGGTGGGTTCCATTCCCACCTCAGCCATCCTGGAAGTGGTTTTCCGTGGTTTCCCAGTTCTCTTCCAGGCAAATGCAGGGATGGTAAATAACTTAAGGCCACGGCCGCTCCCTTCCCTCTTCCTTGTCTATCCCTTTCAAACTTCCCATTCCCCCGCAAGGCTCCTGTTCGGCATAGCAGGTGAGGCCGCCTGGGCGAGGTACTGGCCATCCTCCCCAGTTGTATCCCCGATCCAGAGTCTGAAGCTACAGTACACTGCCCTTGAGGCAGTAGAAGAAGAAGTTACTCTGAATATGCAGGGCACTCTACTTCCTACCTACAGACCATCACGTCGTAATCCAACCTGGTTGTAACATCGGATAAAAATGGTATTTTTCTTCCTGTTGTTCTTCTTCTTTATCTGCTTACCCTCCAGAATCGGTTTTCCCTCGGACTCAGCGGAGGATCCCACCTCTACCACCTCAAGGGCAGTGTCCTGAAGCTTCAGACTCTGGGTCGGGAGATACAACTGGGAAGGATGACCAGTACCTCGCCCAGGCGGCCTCACCTGCTAAGCTGAACAGGGGCCTTGCTGGGGGGGTCTGTGAGGGATAGGCAAGGAAAAGGGAAGGAAGCGACCGTGGCCTTAAGTTAGGTACCATCCCGGCATTTGCCTGGATAAGAAGTGGGAAACCACGGAAAACCACTTCGAGGATGGTTGAGGTGGGAATCGAACCCACCTCTCTACCGGGCGAGTTGGCCGTGCGGTCAGGGGCACGCGGCTGTGAGCTTGCATCCAGGAGATAGTGGGTTCGAATCCCACTGTTGGCAGCCCTGAATGTGGTTTTCCGTGGTTTCCCCATTTTCACACCAGGAAAATGCTGGGGCTGTACCTTAATTAAAGCCACGGCCGCTTCCTTTCAACTCCTAGGCTTTTCCTAACCCATCATCGCTACCTATATTAACTAATTTCTAATATGGCAGAATAAGACCTATCTGTGTCGGTGCGACGTAAAGCAATTAGTAAATAGCGAACCCACCTCTACTCAGTTGATCTCCCGAGGCTGAATAGACCTCGTCCCAGCCCTCGTACCACTTTTCAAATTTCGTGGCAGAGCCGGGAATCGAACCCGGGACTCCGGGGGTGGCAGCTAATCACACTAACCACTACACCACAGAGGCGGATCGGTATCTTTCAGGACCAAATAAAATTTTACTCTTTGGAAAAGGACGATATGCGACCATATTACAGTTACTATAAACGGCGTTAATCGAAAGATAAAACGTGTACCAGCCTGCGCTTCGAACCTACTCCCACACAGCTGGACTGACGCACCAACAACAATGCGCGCGTTAGCCACCTTAGCTTCCACGAACATCGGTGCAATCCTAGAACGTTGTAGTCCTTATACATATTTCCTGTCCGAACGTTAGGCTATTATTCGCAGCTGTTATCGTTTTCCACATTCATTATAGTTTAAGTAATAGAAAACACTGCCGTGAATGATTTCTACCACATTCGCGAGCATTATACAAACGGTATGTTTGTACTAAGGCCATAAAGAAGCAGGTAGGCCTACTAAAGTTTTTCGGATGACTATGACATACTCGTTAGTTGGGTTACCTGCCCGCCTCTGTGGTATAGTGGTTAGTGTCATTAGTTTCCACCCCGGGAGGCCTCGGTTCGATTCCCGGCTCTGCCAAGAAATTTGAAAAGTGGTACGAGGGCTGGAACGGGGTCCACTCAGCCTCGGAAGGTCAATTGAGTAGAGGTGGCTTCGATAACCACCTCAGCCATCCTGGAAGTGATTTTCCGTGGTTTCCCACTTCTTCCCCCTGTGGGTGGGGGCAGTAGAATAACACCCACGGTATCCCCTGCCTGTCGTAAGAGGCGACTAAAAGGGGCCCTAGGGGCTCTGAACTTTGGAGCGTGGGTTGGCGACCACGGGGCTCTCAGCTGAGTTCTGGCATTGCTTCCACTTACTTGTGCAGGGCTCCTTACTTTCATCTATCCTATCCGACCTCCCTTGGTCAACTCTTGTTCTTTTCCGACCCCGACGCTATTGGGTTTGCGAGGGCTAGGGAGTCTTTTATTTTCACGCCCTTCGTGGCCCTTGTCTTACTTTGGTCGATGTCTTCATTTTTCCCTTCCATATTTTCCCTCTGATTAGTGTTATATAGAGGATGGTTGCCTAGTTGTACTTCCTCTTAAAGCAATAATCACCACCACCACCACCACCTTTTCCACTTCTCCTCCAGGCAAATGCCGGGATGGTACTGTACCTAACTTAAGGCCACGACCGCTTCCTTCCCTCTTCCTTGTCTATGCCTTCCAATCTTCCCGTTCCCCCGCAAGGCCCCTGTTCAGCATAGCAGGTGAGGCCGCCTGGGCGAGGTACTGGCCATCCTCCCCAGTTGTATCCCCCGACCCAGAGTCTGAAGCTCCAGGACACTGCCCTTGAAGCGGTAGAGTTGGGATCCCTCGCTGAGTCTGAGGTAAAAACTGACCCAGGAGGGTAAACAGATAAAGAAGAAGCAGAACACTTTTGGCAATGAAACGGTTCAAAAGGAACTGGCACTTATCAAGACACACTTCGAAATCATATCAGGTAAAATGAATCAAGAAGCTAGAAACCCAGGGTTGCGTCTTGGTGATTCGTTGGACATAATGGGCTACGACATCATGGTAGTTAAAAAAATATTTGTCTGTACTGATAATGTGGATCTACCAGAATGTTTAACACCTACACTCGCTCCCAAAGTCAAGTGCTGTCCTGTCACATCCGTAGATGCAGAGAGATCATTATCCGCATTGAAGCTAGTTTTAAGAGACAAACGCCACAGATTTCTACCAGAAAACTTGGAGAAGACTGTTGCAGTGTACTGTACCTGTCCAAGGCTTCAGTACATAAACAAAATACCGTGGCTCATAAACATAATATTAGGATGGAGCGCCTCCGATGAGCTTCGAACTCAGCCCGGTAACGAAATCTCATCTCCCCTACTAAAATAGTTCGCTAGCTAAGTCGGTAGGACATTACGGGTCTGAATGGACCTTATAATCTCTATAGTAGGGGAATATTAATTATGAGAGGAATACTAGTTCATTACTAATGAGAAGATATACTATATCTTATATAACAAATTTACTATACTAGTGAAACACATCTTATTCACATGGATATGCCATACAATACACTTTACAAATAATATTTAGAGTGATCTTGACGTTTTAAATGTTCGGTAGTCTCTTTCTACACCTCGCTCTACGTTCAATTATTCCAATCTTAAAGAGGCGTTCCTCTTGAATTATTTACAATTTGTACTTGCTCTTATCACATTGCGCATTGCCGATCATGATTTCACATATTTAATTAGTATGGACATATCCTGCTATAATTCTGTTTATCTGTCGAGAATTAATATATTCAAATTATAGACCTACCAAATTACGATACCCTAACATCGGATGAACTGAAGTAAATTGTATGTTTCTATGACTACATTTCCAAATATTTGAAGATCGTATCATGTCATTTCCCTAAGTTAATCATTGCTGAATATGCAATATAATACACAGGCTTGTTTCATTGGGATTCAAGCAAATACCTAACATGACATTATATACAACGTTGCAATTCTGTGTACGAACAATAGAGCGGCTTCAAACATCCAATATCTCATGAACATACAATTTGCACTTCCTGTAATAAATAAACCAGCATATGCACTTTTAAATACCCTAGATGAAGTTGCAGAAGGTTCAATCCATCTTGAGGGGTAATTATGCAAAATACACTAAAACGTAATTTGTACCATGAACTGTGTACGAGATTTATATTTAAATTGCGTGCCTTATCGGCATAACTCATCTTCTGTATGCCTTTGCTGGTGAAATGTATTGTTTACAGTGCACTATATCTTCTGGCATGGGCTAGAATAAATTTGTTACTTTCATTGACTTGTCTCAGTCTCATCCTTGGCTTTGACAATGTGAAAGTGACTGAGGTATGAGCGATGCTAGTAATACCATTCCTTATGCAACCAATCCCTGTTATGAATGGTATGAAAATATCACTCATAGGGTCGGCTGGTGCGTGTATTTCAGTGGGCTTGGCAGACTGATATGTGAGCAACTTCTGGCTCAGTGAGGAAAGCAACGGGAAACTACATCACTCCTCATTTCCCTAGTATGCCTCTTCAGTGATGCCTGGCCATCAATGACAGCTGTTGGCATAGCTGTGGAGGATCAAACCAGCCTTCGGGCTGAATACCCAACAACATCTTCTGTGACATGCCTTGTGCAATTAAACTCTGCATACTTGGCCAGATTTTCTTCTGTGCAAGGGCGCACGGAACATTTTGTCTACACGTCTACTATTCATTGTATGTGTGGCTATTGGGACATTACGTCACCTTATTATTATGAAAGTTTTTATTAGCGATGTGACGAGTCGAATACTTCGTCAACTCGAGTCACTCGTATTCGGAAACACTGCCGACTCGAGTTTGGACTCGAGTTGACGAGTCGACCGGATAGGACAGGGAGAGCGAGACAATCGTAATGTCTCCTGAAAGAAGCGAGTAAGGGAACTCGAGTTGACGAGTCGGGCAGGGAGAGCGAATCAAGACGGCGAGGCTTTTTGTGTGCGCTGAGTTAACTCGAGTCTATGTTATGACTGTGAATATACAGGTTGCACATTTCAGGCATGAAAACGAAGACAATTGTATTCGTAATAGTATAGCAATCGAGTAATGCATTTCCTACCAGAAAGCACATACTTGTTAAATTAACACTGTCTGGCAGCTACAGAAAATAATGTTTAATAAATACGGAAACAGAAATACCGAGTTCTTCTCAAATGTAAACCAAATAATAGTCTCAACCCTTTGTGAAGAAAACTAATTCTATAGCACATTATACTAACGCTAAAGGAAAAAAGGCTTAATCATGTGTAAAAATAACGTTAATACTGTATCTGGTTTCATGCTTAGGTTAGGAATCGATCAAAGAACAGAAAGCACTCGGCCGAACTCGGGATTATTTGGAACATGTGGTATCTTTGACCTCGTGTAGCAAATGACGAGTTGAATACCTACTCGTCAACTGAAGTAACTCGTATTCGAAAACACTGCCAACTCGAGTTCGCGACAATCGCTATGTCTTGTGAATGAGATGGGATGTGCTACAGATATTCCAAATAGGCAAGGCGTGTAAGGGAACACGAATACTTTTTGTATTCACAGAGTTTACTCGAGTCCATGCTATGACTCTGAATATAGACTATAGGATGCTCAATTGAGGTACGAAAAATTAAAGAAATCGCACTCGTAGTAACTTATTCAAATAGTAATAACGAATTTTACACCAGAGATCATATACATGTTAGACTAACACTGGTCAGTAGCTGAATAAAAATATTAGATAAAGTCAAGGAGAAAAGCTCTGAATTATTCTTAAAATATAGACAAAATATAGTCTCAACCCTCTGATTGAAAAACTAATTGATAACACTAATAATACTAAAACTACAGGAAAACTATAAATAATTATGCAAAAAATGAAGAAATTTGATATCATTACGCACACTTCCTAAAAAATCAAGCATAATATTTTTCTTGTAATCACAATATGTTCTCCTACTTATGATTTGTAGGCTGCAGCACACCAGCTATTGAGAAATAAAATTTTGTTCAACTTTTTTGGCGACAGTCTGTTTCGTCGCTCATTTGTGAGCATATCAGCCTTGGAAAATAACCTTTCGGATGGGACCGATGTCGCAGGTATACACAAGTACTTATTGGCCAATTTTTAAAGGGAAGGAAAAATGTTTTTTCTGTCCTCCCAAAACTGTAAAGGATTATCTTTCCTGTCTAAATATGGTAATTCCAAGTATTGTTTCACTATTATTGTAGCTGAAGAAGCCGGAGTTTGTTGAGTTGTCATTTCCTTAATCTTTTTGTCCAATGTTTCCCAAAGGTCATCTTCGTCGTTTTCTGTTGGTGTAGATTCTGTTGATATAGATTGCACCTGCTGTGTGTGCGTGACTGTCAGTTGATTATCTGCCACAAGTTCTTCGATCACCCACTTCTGAGCGTTATCTGCGTTCGACTCCAAGCCAAAGCCTTTTTTCTTGAAGCGAGGATCAAGGAAGGTTGATTTCGACGCCGTTCTGTTGTTTTCGTAGACATTTAGCCGTTTGTCGAACACCTCAACTAACGATTTTTGTAAATGTCTTCCTGCATCTGTTCGAGGTTTCTTTTTGTTTATTGCGTTTTGCAGTCCCCTTATTAGTGGGATCACACAAGATAAAGTCGGATAAGATTCTCCACCTAGGATTACAGTCATCTTTTCCACAGGACTTAAGAGAGCAGTTATGTCTTCGAGTATAAGCCATTCGGAAGAATCTAAGTTAGACACTGGTGACTGTATGAGTGGTAATGTTGCTGACAAAGGAACCTTTACTTTTAACAATCTTTCCAACATATATAAAGTTGCGTTCCATCTTGTGGGCACGTCCTGTTTCAGTTTAAGTTCTTCAAGGCCCATTTGCTTTTGAATCTCTTTTAATTTGTAAGATTATTTACTGCTGTGCTTGAAATGTGAAACTATACACCGACATTTGGTGATAAGTTCAATCAACTGATCATTTTTTAAATGATTATTTTCATCACTGTCTTTTGTTATGCAATCTTTAACAGCGAGATTCAACGTATGGGCAACACAATAATGGTTACGTTGGCGCAAGTAGTCATTTACTGCCTTTTTCATGCTGCTGGCATTATCTGTAACAATAGCTACAATTTTACCGTATATTTGCCACTCGCCTGCAATTGTTTGTATAGTGTCGGCTATGTTAAGAGACGTGTGTTGTGAAGGCAATTCCATAGTAGACAGAACCGACGAGTTCAATTTACAGTCGTGGATGAAATGAGCTGTTAGGGATATATAGCATTTGTTGCTATCAGACGTCCAAATATCAGTTGTTACTGCTACATTTTCCACCATTTGTAGTTTTTGTCTGAGAGCTTCTGAACATACATTGTATCTGTCATCGAGCATTTTATCTGATAATACTTTTCGAGTGGGTAGCGTATAGTCAGGGTTGAGTTTCTGCGTGTACCTTTTGAAACCCACATTTTCTACAATTTGTAGAGGCTGATAATCTAAAACTATCATGTCTAACAACGCTTCGTCAATAACCTTTTGATTCACTTTTGCAGGAGGAATTAATCGCATTTGTCTCTGACGTTTTGGACGAGGTTCTGCATTATCTTGCCGTGATGTATTTTCCTCTTGCGATGTGGAAAATAAGTCTTCATTTAACTGAATCCCAGTGGTAGTGCAAGTACTAGTAGGCCTACTTCCTGCGATTCTGGATTGTTCGTCTAGTCTAGGCTGCACTGCTGTATTTGTACTGATAGTATTAGACACTACAGGATCTGAACTTTCTAAAAACTGGACTGGATGCTTCCTTTTCAAATGTGATATTTAGTTGTATTTCCGAAATGCTTATAGGAACACGAACACAAGTCACACTTCACTCTATTATCCCCCGTCTTTTTGTAAAAATCCCATACAAGAGATTTCTTATTTTCTCGAGGCATGACGTAAAAACTTTCAACTATAAACACACCAACACATCAACAAGTAAAAGTAAACAACCATTACGATTATAATTGAATGATTACTCGAAATTGAATTCGAGTATTTTTCCCGGCATATATTAGAAATCGATCAGTCAGGAACAGAAAGCACTCGATCTCACTCCGGTTGATTCGGGCGAGTTCGTGTCTCTGACTCGGGCGACTCGGGAGCGAGTCAACGAGTGAGGTCAAGTCGGCCATGGTTCATGTGGACATCCGTCGATTTCTTTACTCGAGTTACAACAGGAAGTCACTCGAGTTGACTCGAATACATGCTTGACTCGAGTTAAACGAGTTAAAATATTCGACTCGTCACATCACTAGTTTTTATCTGCAAGTTATTATCTCTGATGTGTATGATCGTACTGTGGACACAGCAACACGAACTCCTACGCTATCTATGTGCGTCTATTGGAACTGCTAGTTGGATCCTGACTGTGCTCGCCAAAGCGAGTACCTATGCTAGACGGTGTCGCCGCGAGTGGCATATAGTGGAGTGTGTCTGTTGACGGGTTGGCTTGATTGGAAACGAATGGTTCTGCAGCAATGGAGTGCTTAGCGGCTCCTAAAACAATGGACCTACCTACTGGTGTAGGCAGAATGGGTATATATATATATATATATATATATATATATATATATATCCTAGCAAGGGAGTTGTGTTTTTTAAATATCCGCATTATGTTGTAATTGTTTTGGGATGTAGATATGTAGTATTTTACTTTATCTTTCACTTGCGAGTGTAGTAGCGTTCGGCCAAACACCGGTAAGTTACCAAGGCATAACTGGCTTCAACGTGAGTACGCCTTTAATGATTTCTTTAAGCTTATATTACTTTCCTGGCGTGATGTAGTTATATTTTAGTTCGTGTGTTTATTGTGTTCCAATAAGATATCTCAGTTTTGTGCTATGGCGTTCTTGCTCCTAGTGTGTGTCGTGTGTAACGGAAGCCTATTGCCGTGCTCAGGTAACGTTCGAAATTCTCCGTTGTCTTGATTTTAATTTGTATTTCCCTTGGATTAATTCTATTTTTCTGTGTATCTGCGGGTGTTTTTCTGTGTTATGTCCTGGATGCGGGTGTGGTCACCTTTTGAAATTTTTATATTATATATCTTCACTATCGTTGCTGTATTGTGTGCACATATTCGTGCTTATTTCAATTTTAATTCTTATTTGTGATTCGTGCATCCTTTCGTGTGTTTCGGCCTATTCGTGCCCTGTTTGACCTAATACTACGTTTACACTAGTCTCTACCTTTATTATTATTATTATTATTATTATTATTATTATTATTATTATTATTATTATCGTAAGTTTGTAAATTTTAATATCTCTTGGGGAATGTATAATTTGGGTCGAAATGGTTTGTTTTCATCTCTACTGCGGGCGTTTTATGAGATTATTGTCCTTATTATTTGTGTAAACTCACATTCATTTTCATATTGTAGTAATGTAGTAACGTAAATTGTAACTTTTCGGGTTTTAATCGAGAGTTTTTGGACAGCCCTAGTGTGAGTGATTCTTATCTATTCTTCCTATTGTTGTTGCTTATCTCTTCTTGCCTGGAAGTTACGTAATTGATCATTCTTCATTATTGTCTCGTCTGGAATAGCGTCAACTTGTGTGTGCCGTTGTGAATATAATTGCACCGGGCGGTACACCTCCACACCGCTAATTTAAAATTTTGCGCCAGTTGAAACTCCTCTGCTGGAGAAAGTCTGAACTTTATTTAAGGTGTTAATTTTCAAGTTTCTCAGAAGATGTCACTACTTGGAAATTTTGAAGTTTCTGAACTGGGTCGTTTTCGATGTATTTTTGTTTTACCTGTAGTAAGAAGTGTGAACTTTCTCTTCTAGAGGACACTACTGAAGAACTACAATGGTGCACCCTAGTGTGAAGTGAAAGAACTATGCTTTTGGAGAAATTTTGAATTCATAAGTTTGTTCTTTGTTAAATTTCTTTCAGTCATTGTTTAAGTTGGCAATATTAACCCTTTCTTCCCCCTTGTTTTGAATTTAGCCAATCCCGAATTTCTTGAATTAATTTTCCACCAATTATGTGTTTCTTCTTCATATTGTGTAGGGGTTTTCTTGGTTAGCCAATAAAGTTTTGTGGGAGGGTGTTCTCATTCCCCAAACGCCTCGAACTTTCCGCGAGAGTATATAAACTGCTGATTTTAGGGTCTCCGGGCCACTACAGTACCATCTTTCAGTGTGTAAAGTACATAGCAGGGGGCGGGTAGTGCCTCTTTCTTCGGGCAGCAGTTCAGCAACAAGGTAATGGCCGTTTAATAACTTCTTTTCTTGCTAGCTCAGCAGTTTAACTCTCGGGGCGGGTCCGAAGCGTTTCCACCATGTAACTTCCCTAAAATGTAAAGACACCTTGTATTTATTCTATCTTTTAAACTACATATTGGGATAGAGAGTGCTTAACCCTCTCGAGCTCCCACTCATATTGTTCTGAGGTGAACTTATTTTTCTCAACCGATTCTTCCGTAACAGTAATGTAAATTGTTTCTTTCTTAAGTCACCTCGTTAGTATGGGATTAGCCCTTGCATTAGCGGCCTAGTGCCAGATTAGGTTTTTAAACAAGTGTATTAGGAGTGCAGATCGCCTCCTCTCAAGTGGTTATTTTAGAGGTCATGTAATTAACCTTTTTCTCACTTAATAGGCCTCAGTAGGTTGGGTATTTTACCCCTGTGTCTATGTCCTTAGAGGACAACTTGAAGGTGGAGTTTGGTGTGGCCTTTAATAGGCTTAATGTTGAGAGCGAGTGGCTCTTTCTCGTAAATTGAGTGTTGTATGCCTCGAGGAGGCTTTACTGTGTAATTGGGAGCAAGTGCTCCTGGGCATGATTGGGGTCTTCTGCCCCTTTGTTGAATTTCTGTATATCGTAAGATTGGGCTAATTGTTCATGTATTGTGGGTTTGGCTCTCGGAGCCCATCCTGTAACTCTGCAATTGTACATTCTCGAATAGTGGCTTTGCTACTCTGTACCTGCCATTTTTGTTATTTCTGCATTTTGAAAAGAAAATATAACCTTGTTAAATTTTAAATTAATTTTAACTTCGTAGCCTGAGACCTGTTCACCACCCGCACCTTCTTTCACCTCTACCTACCATAAAAAACTTGGTAACAAGTGGTAGCAGAGCGTGGTTGAATGGGTCTCAATTTAGCCCCTTTTGACGGCTAAACATTGCTTTGATCCGAACTCTAACAATTTTCTCAGTTGCTGGAATTTTTGATTTGTCCTGTTTCAAAATTGTTCTGTCATCATGCCCGGCCCTCGCGATGTTCTCCATCTTAACTATTTGCGCAAGGAGGAGTTGATCTATGAGTTAACTATCAGAAATGTGCAATCTGGAGGCACGGTTGCAGTAGACACAAACAAGCTTAGAGAGTCCCTTGATTTGCCCATTTCCATCCCCACTTTGGGAGAGAAAGAAATTGACGACTCTCTTTCCACGATCATCGAGAATATTACTGGGCTAGCATCTGTAGTTAGTTTTTTTGACGAAAATGATCCTTCTCCTAATCAAATTAAGCGTGTGCAAGCCAGGCAATTTCATTTTTCAAATAGAGTTAACGATCTGTTGTCTCTAAAGTTGAATGACGTTCAGAGGAAGGAAGCTAGTACGGTGCTTGAAAATATTTCTGAATTATCTAGTAAGGTCACTCAATTGTTAACTGGGGAAGTTCCTCCCAAAACTGACCAACCCACTACGGTGAATGTAGGTAGCGAGGAAGAGCCTCCTAAGGGAGAAGTCAATAGGAAAACCGTTGGAGCTCAAACTATCTCTGCCCCATTGGACAACGAGTCTGAACGCCGTATGTCGTTGAATAATGTACGTTCTGAACTAACTTCCTTGCCACTGAAACCTTTACCTACTATGTCACCTGGGTTCAGCAGCTTGCCTCATCCATTAGCAATGTTGCTCAGAGGTATCTCTAAGTTTTCTGTTAATACCACCAGTGAAGTTATTTCATTCTTAAGGTTTTTAGTTGAATTTCAAGATCATGCCCTTGTTTTTTCTCTTTCTCCGTGTCAAATTTTACAGATAATTTATCCTTATGCAATTGGTATTCTCTCAGATAAAATAGTAAGAGCCATTGCCGAACAGTCATCTATTGAAGATTTTCATGCACATCTGCTTGCAAATTTTATTCCTGCTCGCGCGAGGTCATCTCTGATTCAGAAGTACTATTATCGAGTACAGAGATTGGATGAAAATCTGGCTGATTTCATACAAGACATTAAGTTCTATACTAGGGTGTTTGCTCTTCACTTCCCTGAGGATCAGATTGTACAGGCTATTGTGGAAGGCATTTCACCATCTTATAGGTCATATTTGTGTTTCGCGGCGTGCCCGCAAACCTTTTCTGAACTTGAAGCATTGGCCGTCTCAGCGGAAGGAGTTAGATACGCCGATTCCTTGCGTGTCGCGAAAGAACCCCCTCCTTCGTTTAGTAATACTCTGCCTCCACCTCGCCGACCAGTCACACCCCGTAAATGTTATGCTTGCGGGTCGCCTGACCATCTTCGCAATAAATGTCCATTGGTCAAAACTAGTAGGGCAAATAATGGAGCTGGTTCATCACAAGGCTGTTTTAAATGTGGGGCTTTCTCACATATCGCCAAAAATTGCCCAAATTCAAATAGCACCCCCTCCTGTTCAACCTCTGGTGCAAATTCCACCAATGCCAATAATAAAAAGTGACTAGTGGCTTCGGCTGAGTCGACTAATCCATCTTTCCGAGGCTCAGCCCCTGGTAAACAGATCGAAAATTCAGGGAACGTTCAATCTGCAAATCCATCTTTTGAATGCCCCAAAGAGTGTCTTAGGATTGCGGCGGATACCCCCGCACCGGTCCCCTTTCTCAAAATTGAGTTAAATAATGAGCCTATAACAGCTCTATTAGATTCAGGCAGTGTTTGTTCTATTATTTCGGCTGAATGGTATTCAAAATTGAAATCTGTGTGTAAACTACCTGACTATGGCTCATCTCCTGTTCAATATGTTTCGGCAAATTCATCTCCATTAGAAATTCTAGGTTCTGTAAATGTCAAAATCCGCATTTTTAAATTTAAATGGAAAATCAAATTGTTTGTGGCTAAGCACTTGTCTTACCCCCATCATATTGGGAGCGGACTTCATTTCTCACACTGGTCTTGTGCTCGATCTTCAGAGTAAGTCGTGCACATTCAAATTTGCTTCCAATTGTAAAATCCCCTTGTTAAAATGTAATTCTGTATCATGTTCATCTATTTCGCCTACCCAGGATGAGATGTTGTTAGACCTTAGACATCTACCTGAGGAGCAGGCTGATAGTATTCGTAAGTTGTGTCAGTCGTTTCCAGAGGTGTTCTCTGATACTCTTGGTGTTACTGACCTTATCGAATACAAAATTGAGGTCACGGATTCGATTCCTGTCCGTTTTCCGCCATATAGGCTGTCTCCACCTAAAATGAAGGCTCTGAAAGAAATTATCGATCAGATGTTGAAGGATGGTATTATTAGGCCCTCTAAGTCGGCGTATTCTTCGCCTATTTTTCTAGTTCCGAAACCCCAAGGTGGCTTCAGGCCCGTCATTGATTATAGGGCTCTCAATCGGAAGGTGGTGTTACAATCTGTGCCCCTTCCTGACCTTCATTCTTGTTTTTCATGGTTTCGTAAGGCCAAGTTCTTTACTATCTTGGACTTGAATCAGGCCTATAATCAAATTCCTCTAGCGGAAGAGTCTAAACATCTTACAGCGTTTGCCACGGATTGGAATTTGTATGAATACAACCGCGTGCCTTTCGGGCTCCCCACGGGAGCAGCTGTACTCACTAGGCTGCTAGATAGGGTCTTCTCCGACATCAAATTTGAGTACTTGTATCACTACTTGGATGATGTCGTCGTATTTTCGGAGACCTTTGAAGAACATCTAGATAATCTGCGAGAAGTTCTCAATCGCCTTCGTAAGGCTGGGTTAACTGTCAAGTTGTCCAAGGTTGCCTTTGCTAAGCCCTCTATGTCATTCCTAGGGCATATTGTGTCACCTGATGGTGTTGCCGTCGATCATTCTAGAACACAGGCCATCCGTGATTTTAAACCTCCCAAGGACATCAAAGGTATCGCCAGGTTCATTGGTATGGTGAATTTCTTCAGGAAGTTTATTCCTAACTTTGCTAATAGAGCGGCGCCCTTAAACTTTCTTCGTAGAAAAGGCATCAAATTTGAGTGGGGACCTTCTCAACAAGTCACTTTTGAAGATCTTAAATTAGCTCTCTGTAATGCCCCTGTCCTTGCTATGCCTGATTTCTCAAAGAAATTCATCGTCCAAACCGACGCGTCGTCGTCGGCAGTAGCTGCAGTCCTTCTTCAAGAGACTGAACTATCGAGGCGACCCATCGCCTATGCATCTAGGACTCTATCGGCTCAAGAAGCCAAGTATTCTATATATGAGCTCGAAGGTTTGGCAGTCTTATTTGCCTTAGAAAAGTTCCGTCTCTATCTGGAACATGTCAAATTCGACCTGGGGACAGATAATCAAGCCTTAAGCTGGGTCTTAGGTAGGCCGCGTCGTACTGGTCGTATAGCCCGTTGGGCCATCCGAATTTCTGCCTTCCAATTCGATGTCAGGCATATCAGAGGGACCGAAAATGTTGTTGCCGATTGACTCAGCCGTATGTTTTCCAACGACGTCGAGACCCATGAACCGGTCGACAGTTCATCACCTCCCGAGTCCATACTATCTGATGTTAATGCCATCTTAACAGATGCTCCCATGCTCTTTAGGGATATCGAGAAATACCAACGTGAAGATCCGACGCTGGCTCCGATTATGGAAACCCTTTCTTCTGGGGAACATGTTGTCCCTTATGTGCTGAGGAATGGTGTTCTATGTTGCCCTTCGAGGCATGATAAGATGATGAAGGTTGTCGTTCCAGCTGTTCTTGTACCTATGATCTTCAAGTACTATCATGAGACCCCATTAGGCGGGCATCTTGGTATCTTTAAAACTCGTGAAAAGATTCGTGACAGGTTCATCTGGAAGGGTATGGACGGTGAAATCCGTGAACTAGTTAAGGCTTGTAAATCCTGTTTGCTTAGTAAACCAACCATGTCCACCAAGGTAGGCCTGTCGTCTTCTCATCAAGCGTCGCGCCCTATGGAACGCCTGTATATTGATTATGTAGGACCCTTCCCCCAGTCAAAGGGAAATGCCAACAAGTTCATCCTTGTATGTGTAGATGGTTTTACAAGATTTTCCTGGTTATTTCCGACTAAGCTGGCTACCGCTCAGTCCACCATTACTTGTCTAAATTCTATCTTTGCTTCTTTTGGTCCGTGTCAATATATTGTGTCTGATAATGCTAAGGCTTTCACATCAAATCTTTTTCGTAAATTCTGTTTTGACCTGTCCATCTCTCATGTAACTACTTCTGCTTATTACCCTCAACCATCTCTGGCTGAACGGGTTAATCGTAATCTCAGGTCCGCGCTTATTGCCTATCATCATGAAGGTCATTCCAGGTGGGACACGTCCCTGCATTGGTTAGCTTTTGCTTTGAATTCGGCGGTTCATGAATCTCATAAATTTACTCCAGCGTCTTTGATGTTCAAGTTTGTTCCCAACACGCCGCTCTGTAACCTCTGGTCTCTGAGTGACATTCTACCGGAGACAATAGACCCGGACAACATTAAAGATCTTTGGAAGAAGGCTAAAGCCAATCTTAAAGCGTATCATGAAAAGGTTAGGGAAAGATATGATCGTGGACAGAGACCCACCAATTTGAAGGTAGGCGACCAAGTGATGGTCAAGAATTTTGTTCCCGCGGGCAAGCTTGCCCCCAGATTTCATGGGCCGTGTGTCATTCTCAATTTCCTTACGCCGGTTACGTTGTTATTAAGTAATCCAGCCACCGAGAGGATATTTAGGGTTCACCTGTCGCAGGTGAAACCTGTATAATTTCTGTGCTAACTTGCTTCATATAATCTTGAAAGGAATTTGAAGGTTATATTTTTTTTAGAGGTTTTCACTTTTAGGCCTTCTGCCCTTTCTATAATATTTTTTAAAATATTTAAGCATTTATTGTAAACCCTCTCCGCATAGTTAAACTGCCATCCTGTCCTTGCCACGGCCATTACCACGCTCCCGTCTCCTGCTCCTCAACACACAGTGGCTTAAAGGAATGAAATAAATATCTCCACGCCGCTGGCCACTCATCTGCACCACAATGAATGTACCCTAATATCATTCTGGTCCAACAGAAATTCTGCCGCCGAGCTTTAATGTTTCAGTGCCCCCGCAGCCGCGCGGCGCCGTACCGCTACTGGAATAGAGGAAGGGCCCCCTCTCCTCCAGCGAGGTCGACCAGTGTACGGCGAGCCGGAGCCCTCCTCCCGGCCAAGGCTGATGTGCGGCGCACGACCTGCTACTTGCCCGCAGCCTGTATATGTTCACCGCGGGCGCGGCGTGCTTCAACACCACTACTCCTCCCATAGTTCGGGCGAGCGGTATCTCAGGGTACTTGAGGGGTCCGAGCGGCCTTCTCTGGACACAAGCTGCAGCGGCCGGTCTGGCCATCCTATTTAATCAACTACATGGACATTTACTATCAGCAATTACTACACTTGGGAATTCTACTGCAATATTTGGTGGACTTAGAAAATTTTTATTCACTTTCAAGTATTAAAAGTTTTTCTTCTGAATTCAATTCCTACAAACATAAAGACATTACTTCAGCTGTTACTACGAGAATTTTTTGAAACTGGATCAATCCAAATTTAGTAAACTTTTATAAATGCTTCTGCAATTAATGTCTATATCAAAATCATAACTTGGAACTTATTTTGAATCAAAAGTTTATGTTCTTCTGTGTTACCCCTTGGAGGAACTTTTGGGGGGGGGGAGGTCTGTACCGGGCGGTACACCTTCACACCGCTAATTTAAAATTTTGCGCCAGTTGAAACTCCTCTGCTGGAGAAAGTCTGAACTTTATTTAAGGTGTTAATTTTCAAGTTTCTCAGAAGATGTCACTACTTGGAAATTTTGAAGTTTCTGAACTGGGTCGTTTTCGATGTATTTTTGTTTTACCTGTAGTAAGAAGTGTGAACTTTCTCTTCTAGAGGACACAACTGAAGAACTACAATGGTGCACCCTAGTGTGAAGTGAAAGAACTATGCTTTTGGAGAAATTTTGAATTCATAAGTTTGTTCTTTGTTAAATTTCTTTCAGTCATTGTTTAAGTTGGCAGTATTAACCCTTTCTTCCCCCTTGTTTTGAATTTAGCCAATCCCGAATTTCTTGAATTAATTTTCCACCAATTATGTGTTTCTTCTTCATATTGTGTAGGGGTTTTCTTGGTTAGCCAATAAAGTTTTGCGGGAGGGTGTTCTCATTCCCCAAACGCCTCGAACTTTCCGCGAGAGTATATAAACTGCTGATTTTAGGGTCTCCGGGCCACTTCAGTACCATCTTTCAGTGTGTAAAGTACATAGCAGGGGGTGGGTAGCGCCTCTTTCTTCGGGCAGCAGTTCAACAACAAGGTAATGGCCGTTTAATAACTTCTTTTCTTGCTAGCTCAGCAGTTTAACTCTCGGGGCGGGTCCGAAGCGTTTCCACCATATAACTTCCCTAAAATGTAAAGACACCTTGTATTTATTCTATCTTTTAAACTTCATATTGGGATAGAGAGTGCTTAACCCTCTCGAGCTCCCACTCATATTGTTCTGAGGTGAACTTATTTTTCTCAACCGATTCTTCCGTAACAGTAATGTAAATTGTTTCTTTCTTAAGTCGCCTCGTTAGTATGGGATTAGCCCTTGCATTAGCGGCCTAGTGCCAGATTAGGTTTTTAAACAAGTGTATTAGGAGTGCAGATCGCCTCCTCTCAAGTGGTTATTTTAGGGGTCATGTAATTAACCTTTTTCTCACTTAATAGGCCTCAGTAGGTTGGGTATTTTACCCCTGTGTCTATGTCCTTAGAGGACAACTTGAAGGTGGAGTTTGGTGTGGCCTTTAATAGGCTTAATGTTGAGAGCGAGTGGCTCTTTCTCGTAAATTGAGTGTTGTATGCCTCGAGGAGGCTTTACTGTGTAATTGGGAGCAAGTGCTCCTGGGCATGATTGGGGTCTTCTGTCCCTTTGTTGAATTTCTGTATATCGTAAGATTGGGCTAATTGTTCATGTATTGTGGGTTTGGCTCTCGGAGCCCATCCTGTAACTCTGCAATTGTACATTCTCGAATAGTGGCTTTGCTACTCTGTACCTGCCATTTTTGTTATTTCTGCATTTTGAAAAGAAAATATAACCTTGTTAAATTTTAAATTAATTTTAACTTCGTAGCCTGAGACCTGTTCACCACCCGCACCTTCTTTCACCTCTACCTACCACAAAAAAATTGGTAACAATAATAATGAATTGTTTTTGGTCTTGAGGCGAGATCTTGTGTTTATTTATATCATTTATTATTTATATCGGGTTGTGTATTTGTTATTTTCCGTGCCTATTATGGCTTAATAATTTTATTTATAAATTATTTGAGTTGATATTTTTTTAAATTTTTGTGCGGGCTTGTGTGGACATTGTGGTCTGTATTTGTGTAATATATAAGATTTAATATGATATGTTTTGTGGACCAACGTTAATGTGGGTATTGTGGAAATGATCCTTCACTGTGTGCTGTCAAAAGCCCTCTATTTGCCATCCAACCCATTTTTCCCCTTTTGTTTAAATTTTAATTCCATTTAATATGTTAATTTTTGTGATGTTTAGACTAGGCTGGTGCACCAGGATATTTTTGTGTGATAGAATAGTAATAATCACTACAGAACTAGGTCTATTTATAGATAAATTATTTATTTTCTGAATATTAATTATACTCCATACTTAATTTTGTTATTTGCAAGTTTCTCTTCATTATTATTTTACCAAACTTTATTAATTTTTCAAATTTCATTTTAATGTAAATATTATTTACGTAATTATATTTTTTTAATTTGTTTTTTTTTTTTTGGTGAGTGCCTCAGTAGTGTCATGGGATCCTTTCCTATTGTTTTTATTATGGGTGGGTTCCAGCACTCTTCCTTGCTTCCTTGTATGCTTGATGTATTATTACCTTATTGTTCTGGTCGTTTGCTCTATTTTGACTTTTCTTGTGTGCGCACTTCCCTATGACGTTTACTAGCCGAACGTCATTTACTATAATTGTTAGGGGGTGTTGCAATCTGTCGGTAGTAACAGCGAGCACCACCTTTCACTGTATCCAGGAAATGAACCTGGGTCTCCTGAGATATGGAATATGTTAACCTGTAACCCTATACGTTTTAAATGGTCAAAGAAGAAACTGGTGGGATCGCTCATCTCAGAACACTGCAGCTTAATCAACGGTGTTAATAATAAATGGTCGCCATAAGACCTATCTGTATCGGTGCGACGTAAAGCAACTAGCAAAAAATAAAAATAATAAATGGTACCTTGGAATCATTGTTTCGAGGGAAATACGACAGATAGTACTCCTCTACCCTTCACAAACAGAGCGAGCGCTCGGCCCGTCTTCATCCTTTTGCCGGGTATCATAATTCACGCCAGCTGTGACCTGGTTCACTTCCAAAACACAACGGGTCGCCCTTACGGTTTCCTTTAAATCTGTCTGTTCACAGCTAAATACATCATTCCTTTCCTGGCGGCTTACCCCGACTCATTACACCTTGTATCTACCTCCGGCCTTAAGTATTTTATATATGGTGCGGCATGCACTTCGCGCTAATCAATTTAACTCGAAAGGAGCTTCACGTACATTTCACAATACCACGTCCGAGCTACAGCCTGGACAATAAACTGTCTCCTTCCCCTCGATACGCCGAAAACAAGCCACCTTGAAGATGAATCTACTGCACGGATCAAGTTATTCCAAGCGCTCCCGAGCTAAATAGGCATGAAAATTATATTCCATTATCATGTCTCCTTCGTTGTCTCCGACGTCTTACAATTCTAAATGGGGGTTTCCTATCTCATTATGCAGAGTGTCCAATCAATAAATTGAAAAAGCTTGTATTGACTCATGTTAGCTAGTGAATCGGTGATGATCTGAGTCATTTATACAGAATATTTACGCCCTATTATTTTACGACACTTCGCACTTAGTTAATCTAAGGTTCCTAAAGCTACGTCATGACTATAAACCCTTATAAATAAGCAGAATAGATGGTTGCCTCAACCAGGAAGAAATATCTCCTATAAAAACCCATCAAATAAAATGGTGTCATCCCGATTCAATAGCATACTAGCGACCTGTTATACACTGAATAAAATGGAAATTGCAACACCCAGAAGGAGTGGTGCTACATTGCTGCAATTGAACATACAGGATGAGTGTTCGGTTGTGCTTCGATGATTATACTTTCAGGTCCCTCTGACCGCAAGTTTGGACAACAATCAATACAGGATGTGCCCACCACGAGCTGCAATACATTGATGAATTTGTCGAGGCATGGAGTCAATAAAGCCCTGGATCGCTTCCTGAGGAATTGTGGCCCATGCTTACTGCACTGCAAGGGTCAGTTGTTCCAGAGTTGTGGGTGGCTGAGGACGGTTGGCCAGTTGTCGACCCACCATGTCCCACACATGCTCAATTAGACTGAAGTCCGGGGATCTGGCGGGCCATTCTAAGGTTGTGATGTGGTGGAGAGCTTCTCTGGAGATGCGTGCAGTGTGAACCCGGGCATTGTCCTGCTGAAACATCCCATTAGCAATGTTCGCCATCATAGGGACAACTACTGGATTGAGTACCCTACCAACGTACTGTCGAGCAGTCATAGTGCCCTGAACAAGCACTAATTGTGATTTCACATTAAAGCCAATAGCTCTCCAGACCATAATGCTTGGTGTTGGCCCTGTGTGCCTCTCGAAAATAAGATCTGGGCGGCCCCTCTCCCCGGTACGTCGGCGCACACGATTCCGGCGGTCACTGAGGGCAAGACAGAAGCGCGATTCATCACTAATGACGACCCTATGGCATTCGTCGACCCACGTCGATCTTTCTCGACACCAGGCCAGCTTTACACGTCGCTGTTGTGGGGTCAATGGAACACCTTCTGCAGGGACACGGGCTCGTAAGCCAGCTGCACGCAGGCGATTACCAACTGTTTGTTGTGTAACGTGGGGTGCCACAGCTGCTCGAATTTGAGCTGCTGTTGCATGGGGTTCCATCCGGGCCATCCGAGTGATGCGGCGATCCTCTCTCACAGTTGTCCGCCGCGCTGGGCCTGTGCCAGGTCTACGAGTGTGAGTACCTTCATTTGACCACTGCTGCCATACACGTTGTACCGTAGATGCCTGTCGGCCAACACGTGCAGCGACAGTCCTTAGCGATAATCGAGCCTCACACAGCGAAATTATCCGAGCCCTCTCAAACGGCGACAATTGTTGATAGCGTGCTCTTCTCTATCGTCAAAGCATGTTTGACGGGGAACACTTCACTGCACAGACTGCAAGTCAACTACGCTACACCAGAGTCCGTATACTCGAGTTGATTCCTCCGCGACCAATCACGTGGGAATACCTGTAGCAACAATCCAATGGGTCTGAAACTTTGATCGTTTACATACCTGCATGGCGTCGTTACATATCTTGAAAATCAACACAGACGGCCAATGTCTTCATGGTGTTTCAATTTCCATTTTCTTAATATCTACATGCAAATTTACCTTTTGTATTTACATTATGATACGATATTCAAATAATAATAATTGAAAATGTACTCATCCTTCAGTGAGCACGAACACAGCTTTACAGGAGGGCACACCCATATATTTACTCGGTCTTCATGATGCCCTCAGCGATGTGAAGTCCTTTGATGACCAACTGGTGAGTTACGAACATGACGGCTTGATCTCGTGTGAAGTTTCGGACGATCTCTGCTAAACAAGGCGAAATTACGGCAGGCAGCTAGATGTCTCGTTCTCTCTGCTACACAGGGTGAAATTTCGGCAGACAGCTAGATATCTCGTTCACTCCGAGGTTCTTGTAGACTCCTTATGTAAATGAGGGTAAGTTGTTTCATGTGAATGCGTTAGTTTATATCACACATCACAGATTAAATATATGGTTGGATCTGCTCAATGACACGAGCACCCCAGCCTAATGACGGTTATGTCTCTGAAGCCCGGCATTATTTCCTCCTCACCTACCTATCCTTTTTATTGATAGTTACTCTAGGCCCTGAAGTTTCACTGGTTCACTTAGAAATGTCACTGGATACGCTACTAATGTGTTAACACTCTCGTACTACATAACAATAATTCAGGTATACTCCACTGCACCTAGTCATACGTAGGTCGAGCTCTTTACTGTGTTACGGATTTATCTGACGAGACACTGCCCTTGTACATTGCCGACAATGGGCCGTTCATTTACTTTCCTAAATATTTTACGTCCGTTTCTGATACACTCGCTCCACGCACTTAGCTAAGTACTTGCCTATTTATGTTAATTGAGCCGTACTAGTTTAGCCATATATGAGGCTCGATGTACGACCTCCTCGTCACACGGACGACGATCATCACAGTTTCGTACCGTTTCTACTAAATTTCTTAGTGGCGCACTGTACCTTACACTGTACACGTAAATATCTTAATCAGATTGTGGTTACTTCCACATAAAGTTACAGACTTTAATACATCACTGTAGTGTACTCTTCGCACTTCAGAATGATTCCTCCACAAGGAACTCACGAACTGGTAACGAACTGATGACGAACTGAAAATGAACTGGTGATGTCTGTTTCGCAGCTCCGTAATATATAGGCATGATACCCTGGCAGAGGGGGAAAAACACGCATCTTTCTCAAAATGTTCTCCGGTAATACGTGACGTACAGTAATGAACAGGATATCAAATTGTAGCTCCTGTACTCCCATTTCCACTGAGTGAATCTTATTGAAATAGCTTCGTGGATTCTCTAGCAATCTTAAAAGCGTGGTCTCTGTCGATGGATGGTGACGAATGCTAGGGGAATTCTTGAGCTCGCTGCCGCGGTTAAGTCCTAACATCTTGCAACCATTAAGGCGCACAGTTGTTACGGTGTAATTACCGTCCTTTCAATTATGTAGAGCACTTCTCGGCTTCATAATTATGTGTAAAATTCTCTGATTCAAATGAATGTTTGCACGTGAATACCCGTTGAGTATTGTGCGATTTGTATTAATTGTCTTGTGAAAAACAATTGAATTTGGCGAGTAGATAGCGGTGAATGGATGAGGGAAATACTGTATAAAGTTAGTTCTTACGTTGGATGTCCTCCATGAGCTCTACTAGTGATAAATAATCTCAGTCGCGTGATAACGCGTCTCTTTCCATCTCGCTCGCGGTTGGAGTGAGAAATTTTCAAGTACAAGCGCTCCTGCAATGCCTCGCTGCTAATTACCAACAACTAGAGTTGGGTCGTGCGAGTCAGCGTACCGTCATTCACGTCCCGGAACGGGTGGAAAAATCCTAACTTGGACAATTTTTATCGTAGAATGACGCGGAAAACGGCATATTTCATCTCCTGGGTATCATGACGTACTATAGAGTTGGACACAGTACTGAAAAGCAAGTCTTCGACAAGAAAAGTAGGATGTGCAGCTTGAAGTGAAAGAGGAGTGTATATTTAAGGGTGTTTCTTCGTGTTTGTGTTTTTTTGTGGTTTTATTACAACTTTGCTAATTGATTCATCATGTGTATTAACACAGCGTGTCTTATCTAGGAGACGTGTACATATTGTTTTAACAGTGAACACTGACAGATTGATACGTCCCACAAACTACACACGAATTTTGTGTACTAGCGGAACAGCCGCAGCTGGAAGTAGTGTGATTTTTTGTTTTTCATTGAGTAGTTTCTTCATGATCATGATTTTGTGTATTGGTGTGGGTGAATCGCGTGAGTCTAGTAAAGGAATGTTACGTTTACATTTCATGTTTAATAGAAATAAAATAAGTGAATACTTAAATACATATTTCACCATTTTTTGCAGCATATTTGCATGCTTTTATTGGTGATTTATACAACATATACATCCGACATCTAGTTATCAGACAGTAAGACTTGACGTGCGTTCCAGTATAAATGCTAGCATCGAAAAATCAACGGATATTGTGACGTCCGTCAACAAGTACGCGCGTACTTCATGTGTTAGGATTAACTATTGGCTCCTTTTGTCTACAGCCGGGCTGAGCAGCGCAGGCAGTAGAACGCTGGCCTACTGAGCTGAAGTTGGCGGGTTCGATCCTGGCTCAGCCCGGTGGTATTGAATGTGCTCAAATACGTCAGCCTCGTGTCAGTAGATTTAGCGGCACGGGACTCAATTCTGGCACCTCGGTGTCTGCGAAAGCCGTAAAAATATTTAGTGGAGCGTGAAACAAATATATATATTTTCCACAATGGAAGTTACAAAGGACGCACTTTGAACGCTCGTGTCGCTCCAGTCTCAGCAGGCAATGTTTTCATTATTACCGTTTCATGTTCTCTTGCGATCTACTACTGTAGAAAGAGATTTTATTGCACATCAAGCAAGGAGCACTCTAACAAGCTTACTAAGAGTTGGCCCCGGCAACTTGACTTTTTTTTTCAAATCATTACTCTGGTGGAAGACAAAGCAATTTTTCTGACGTTCAAACGGACTACTTACAACCCGAATATGTAAAATAACACCGTCAGTGGAATAATAATACTAATACTAATAATAATAATAATAATAATAATAATAATAATAATAATAATAATAATAATAATAATGCAGTGAGCTCTCAGTCGTGGTTAACGGTATTCTGTAAGATAGAAGTGAGTTCTCGGACGAAATTATCTTTACATCGATTTGTTTTCGAACTACCGAGTCAAATACAGTAGAGACAATACGCGACACTCAGCGAGATATCGAGGTACAGCTATTAGAGCTCTCTCTAGCGGGGAGACCAGAGAACTACTGATTCTCTCATAAGAGCACGTGTATTTGTGTGTGAAGATTTTGGTGTTATTTATGCGTTTTTCAGTGAGTTGACATAATCAAATAGTAGCGTGTGTCATTCCTTGACATCTCCTCTCAACATGAGGGGAAAGGTATGTGCTGTGTTTGACTGCAGTAACTATGAAGTAGAGAAGAATGTGCGGTCTTTCTTTCACTTCCCTCGTGACAAGAAAATGTAAGTAATATTGTGTTTGTACATATATTCTTCCAGTGACAAAGAGATTTTTATAGTACTTCATAATTTTCTGACCTGTTCGAACCATATTTTAACTGGCTTAAAATATAATACACATATTTTATTGTATAGTGCAGCAGTTAACCTTCAATACCGATGTGTTGTTGTAGGTGTGATCTGTGGGTTTTGAAATGTCACAGAAGTGATTTGGATAAGGTGTACAAGAAAGAAGGGACGTTACGCTTATATAAGAATTATAAGATCTGTTCAGATCATTTCCAGGCCAGCAACATTAGAAATCCTCGACCATACAGCCAAGGGTATGTTACATTTTTACTCTAATTGTACGTAAATGTTCCTTAAAGCATCAATATCGACAAAATTTTCATACTTTTCTTTCTTTATCCCTCTTCTCAGATTAAAGCCGGGATTTTATAGATTTTCTTTCTGTTAGTAGGCTTCATGTTAAGAGGAAAATATTGTCCCGCTTTTAAATGGTAATTCATTGCATCATGTGTGTAAGGAATGTGCCGATATTTTTATTGACAAGTGTCTTAATGTGATGATACAATGTTTTTAAATGAGAAAAAAGACAAATCTGACCGTAAAAGTTCAGCAGGAATGCTAAAGTAAAAAAAGTAATGCATAAATGAAAGATCAAGCCATTTCACAGCAGTCCATTTCGTATCTTATTTATATGTCTAATTTCAGTCTTAAATTCTTCATTCATTTACCCAGAATTGCTTTAGCAACTTCGAAGTTAATATCTCAATAACACTTTCTTTCTAGACGTAATTTATTTATCCATTTTCGCATATGCATTTCCATTGATATTTGAATTTAGCGCGACTTTACAGGTCAAGTCACTAGGAGCGCCACCGTCGAATTGTCTTCCATTTTAACAAGGCTAAATCCGTAAGTGTCGTGTATTGTCTCTACTGTATTTGACCGAGTTTGCTGTACGGGAGTGTAGTTCGGGTGGACAAGGGATATGTTATTCGTGAATTGGAAGTAGACATGAAATTAGTGAGAATGTTTGTTGGTTCAAAGAGGTTGGAACAGTGACAGAAGAGTTCTCGAAGTAAGGAGGTAAAGATTAAATTAGGAACAATCATGGTGAAATAAAGCTGAACGTATAAACAGACTTCGGTGTTAGGATCACGTTAGGCGAATGGAGGAGAATAGGTTAGGTGGGAGAACAATGGATTCGGCTATGGAGGGTAAGAGAAGTAGAGGGCGACCAAAGTGACGATGGTTACACTCAGTTTCTTAATGTATTAAGGGGTATGGAAACGAGGCCACAGAACTAGATGCAAATAAAGAATTGTGGAGGCGTTGGTTAATTACAGAGGGTTGCAGACTGAAAGCTGAAAGGCATACAGTTGTTCTTCTTCTTCTCCTTCTACCGCTTTTCCCACATCTATGGGGTCGCGGGCGCAAACTGTGTTGCACATGTGGATTTCGCCCTGTTTTAACGGCCGGATGCCCTTCCTGACGCCAACACTATATGGAGGGATGTGTTTCTGTCGTGGTTGGTAGTGTGTTGTCTTAATATGAAGAGGGCAGTGCTGGAACAAACACAAACACCCAGTTCCAGGGTCAGAAGAATTAATCAGACGCGATTAAAATCCCCGACCCGGTTGTGAATCAAACCGGGACCCTATTAACTGAAGACCTCTGAAAGGCATACAGTCTATAATGAAAATGCATGTATGATGTTTAATAATATAAAGAAGAAGAAGAAGAAGTAGAAGTAGTAGAACAACAAGAAAAAGAAGGGTGCCGAGAGAGCTGGCTATGTGGTTCGGATCACATAGCTGTGAGCTTTCCATCTGGAAATGGTAGGTTCAAATCCCATCATCGGCAGCCCTGAAGATGATTTTCCGTGGTTTCTCATTTTCACATCAGCCAAGTAGTGGGGCTGTACCTTAATTAAGGATACGGTCGCTTCCTTCGCACCAAGCGAATGGCTGCGCAGTTTGGGTCACGTGCCTGTCAGCTTGCATTTGTTAAATAGTGGGTTCGTAACCCACCGTCGACAGCCCTGAAGATGGTTTTCCGTGGTTTCCCATTTACACACCAGGTAAATGCAAGCCCACGGTCGATTCGTTCCTACTGCGAGCTCTTTCCTGTCCCATCGCCACCATATTATGTCGATGCGATGTAAAGTATATTGTAAAAAAAACGAGAAAAAGACTTCCTCCGCAGCCTCAGCCCTTTCCCAACCTTGCATCGCTGGAAACCTTCGATGTGTTAGTACGAAACTTTAATACTAAAATATATATATATATATGGTAGTTAGCTAGGCGCTCACTGTCTATGCTTATTATCATTATTGTTATTATTATTATTATTATTATTATTAATTATCATTGTTATATATTTGCGAATAAGCCCATTTAAGATTACGCAAAGTACTTAGAGACGTTTATTTTCCTTCTTCTGTGCCAATATTTATTTCATTCTTTTACTGTGGGCTTCCTTTCTGTCTTCAGGCCAGGTTGTTCCAGTCTTCTTCTTTGGTCTTTCCTCTTGGTCACCTTCCCATTTGTGAATTTTGGATCTGAAGATTACCCTGATTTGGATATCTGCTGGTGTAATTCCTGCCAGTTACAAATCGATTTTAATTTCGCCAAACCATTTCATTGTGTCTGTTTTTGGTTTACTCCTGTTTTCATAGAATTCGACTATTTGTTCGATTATTATTATTATTATTATTATTATTATTATTATCATCATCATCTGTGACCGTTCACAGCAGCCTTGGACAGGTACACATCATCGACTGGAGAGGACGCACATTTTAACGCGCTACGGCTATGAATCGAAGCTCTGCATTCGGAAGACGAGTGGGTTCGAAACCCACCGTCGGCTGTCCTGCCTGAGAACGGTTTTCTGTGGTTTCCCATTTTCACTTCCAGGTAAATGCCGAGACACTTTCCATTTATATGGCACACTCGATTCCTTCCATTCCCTTACCCCATTTCATTCAACCATCATTCATTTCATCTTCATTAGCTCCGAAAATCAGATCAGCGTCTGAAAGAGCATCCGGCCGTAAAAATATGTCATAAAATTTCACCTCACATCATCCTCGATCTCGCATCAAGAAACGGGACTGAGGGGTAGATATGTATTTTTACTATTATTATCATTATAACCACCACCATAATTACATCTGTAAATGTGATGTTGTTTGCTGTATTCTGTTGGTATATGTCGGTGGAGTAGTGAAGTGGCTCCTGCTGTTGTTATTAATCTGTGTTACGTTTTGGAATTCCAAATTTAAATTGAGTGAACCTAATGAGGTTTTTCAGGTCTCCTATACGGAAGAATATTCTGTGAAATTGAAACCCACCTCTACTCAGTTGACCTCCGGAGGCTGAGTGGACCCCATTCCAGCCCTCGTACCACTTTTCAAATTTCGTGGCAGAGCCGGGAATCGAACCCGGGCCTCCGTGGGTGGCAGCTAATCACACTAACCACTACGGCAGACCCAATACTTACGTATAGAATTCTATTAGGATGTCTAAGAAGCAAGAAAAATCTGCAAGAATTCCTCCGAAAAGGAAAGCAACATTACTTCTATAAAAATATGTTCAGTTCAAATGGAGGGAAAATTCGGTATCAACCGAACTTAGCCCGACCTTGTCTTGTGACGAGTTTGGTACAAATTTTCAGACTTAGCCGTTGTGTATTCTTGGATTATGGCATATGTACATGTAATATATTTCCTTGTGTGTATTATTACAGCACGGTTTCTCTTCAGTCCGACGAATAATGGCAAATTTCAAAAAGGGAGTTGAATTATTTACATAAGACAAACACCGAAGAATACGGTTATAGCAATGTGTATATCAAACTAAAGGCAGAAATATATAACATTATATTGAGTGAGAGAGTGTGTGTGAACTTCCGTAGTTCCTCATTAAGCTTGAAAACCTACTGAATATCTTGATTGGTCTTTTACTTGGGTAAGAGAACATCCATACTTCCAGGACATTGAGGTTAGTTTGTTAATGGGGTTATGTCTGGTGATTTCAATACCTAGTCAAGTTGGCAGCAGTGCTGAGCCATTAAGAAAAGCGAACAGGGGATATTTGCCTTACGTAACTAGTACTGTACATGGGGTGAGTTCACTCTTCCGAATGCCGCCAACACTATCAACATCTTAATAGAAACGAAACGAATGTGCAGACAGACACTAAATACGTTACAGGGACGTATCATCCTCCGCCGTCCAACGGTTTTCTACACTGATACATCAGTCACGTTGGGCATTCCCTATTAAAAGTGTGCTGATCAAGTGGACTGAAGAAAATCCGGGAAGTTTCACCTCGGGACGAGCTCATCATCGACGACTTCCACATTTCTGATTCACTGTATTTTGAGTGAACTCCAGAACGTTAGTTGCCATGTTTCCATACCCGTTTTATAGCCCGGTGACCACCTCTTCGGCGACCAACACCACCGCCACCAGCACCATTACCGACTTCAACCGAACAGCCGAAATTGCCTATCATTCTGCTGTGATGTCCAGCTACGCTGCTCCTAATTATCAAGCCCGATATATTCCTGCCACACCAGCTCCACCTTTAGATAATTCAAGACCTCACTGTCACTTTATAAGTATGGCTCCAAGATCAACTCCAGAACAAGTACCAGCCGCACAGCACCTGGAAGTGGCCTCGGAACGGATTCCTCAACCACCCACGTCGCGTGACTCGCCGCTCGCCATGGAAGTCAACACGCAGAGAGACCTTACAACTAAAACCACCACCACCCCCACGCCTACTCCTCTCCAGCTCTCCTTCATCGCTGAATCCGGCACCAGACGCCCTATTAACCACTCCTGATTTCTTCAACCAACTCCGTCAGGTACTCATTCTTTTTTACTTTACCATCCCTCCCCTGCTTTCCAATCACCTCAAGCCATATTTGCCACTCTGCTTCGCTTCTACATCCGCCGCGAGGATATCGCAGACATCCGGAAAACTACTGCCGGAGTCATCATCCAGATCAACGGGGATGCTGCTGCCAACCTGCTCACTACAATAGGATCTCATCATCTCGGTTTAAGCACACCCCTTCAACGCCTCCCACCTATACCCAGTAAAGCTACACCTACTCCTACACGCTATCGACTCCTCAGCTGCGTAATACGAGGTTTAGACCCCTCTATTACTGAAGATAACATCCTCGCCGAATTTACAGCCGAAGGCATCCCAACATGACCTACTTACATGGTTCGAATCCTACTGCCGACACCTGAAGACGTGGACCGAGTACTGGCCAGCGGAGTTTCAATCTACAGACACTATCACAAAGTGGAGCCATCCCGAGCCCCGCTCCTACAATCCATCTGGTGTGAGCGATGCCTCACATATAATAACCACTCAATGCACAGCAAAACATCCTGCATGCGGTCATTGCAGCCAACAGCACTCTACATCAAGTCGCCCCAACACCCGTCACCCTCCCCTGTGTCACACTTGTGGAGCCAATCATCCACCATATTCACGTCGTTGCAGAAGCCGCCCTGCCCCTCCCCAAAACCGACCTGAGCCCGTAGCTCCTATACGAACCATCGACATGCCCACACCACCCAACCGTTCCCTCTTCCCACCACCTACAGTTGAAGATCTTCTCCGCTTCTTCACCATTTCCCTACTGAATATTTAACCCTACCACAGATCGTTAGTCCTCATTCATCTACAAGCAGCGGCGAACCAAACATTCAACCTCCATTTTTCAACCACTCACTCGGGCTTAAAATCCCACTTCAGTTTCACACCTCTTGAAACGCTCGTCCAAGAGCACTCCACATTCTCTAACTCCAGCCAATAAGCTCCATCGTTCATAAATTTCTTCACTCATAAATGGAACCACTCAAATCATGATACAAACTTGTTGGTGTGTCAGTGCTAGGAAAAAAAATTGTATTTAAATTCAGTTTTCTATTTTCATACAGGTCCTTCCATGCGTAGGATGGCAAGAAAATTCCTAGTATATAATTTGTTCAAACTGTAAATTGTATGTACTTTTTTTATATAAAAAAGATAAGAAAAGATGAAATAAATAAATAAATTGTAAGATAGGCATAGACAAAATTCGTCTCCCATCTCCTCCTTCTTCACATCCTTTACCTACCTCCTTCTTCCCGCAATTCTCCCCAACCCGCCCGCATCTCTTGGCCAGAGAGAGGGCGTCACCCTCTAGGTGGCCCACCCCACCCCTTCAGGGTGGGGAATGAAAACATTTGTAGATAGATAGAACTAATCGGCCCGCAGAGCCCGCGGTGGGGAGTTCCCCACGGGCTCAGGGGCCCACAAAGCTATTCTGTAGTACAATATACCTGAATACGTAATTTCGTTCATTTCTTAAATGAAACAAAGGAGCTTATTCTGTGCCAAATTAAATTATGCAATGTAAAATCATTTTCTTGTTTTTTGGTACTGATGTGATTCACGTGCACATGATATTGCAACTTTCTCTTAGAACGGTGCGTATACTGATGCAACACAGGTATGATGCAATGTGTTGAGGCCCCGAGCTGTGTATTAACTGGCAGCTGAGCTGTGCTGGGGTGAGACATGCACACACACAAGCACAAAAATATCAACGCAGTGTATTTGCCAGTTAGTATTGCCAGGTCTCCCGAGGTACTTTCTCCGCAATCGGTGTAGGTTGTAAGCTCGGATTAGATCATATCTCTCCTCCTGTTGAACTCAAAACTCACACTTGATTGTATTGCATCATTCAGATTAAAATCTCCTACCTGCAATTAATCAGAGCAGGATGGTAAATCAGAGTCAGTTGTGGTCAGTTCAGTTTGTGACTTGGTGACGTGTGCACAAGTTTATATTATAAGTTCAAGTACCAGTACATCTAAGTATTGAAGTGGTTTCCAAAACCGCAAGAGAGAACTTAAAAACGAATAATCTGTTAAAAAGTTGAAAAAATTGACTGTTTCTTTAAACGTGTATATTGGTGTTCTGTGCGTGTACGTGGAGATTCTATAACAGGTTCTAGTACCAATAGTGTTAGTATTGTGATAAATCCGAATCCGGCGTGTCCATTGAAAATTAAAGTGAGAATGCAGCACAAAAGTCTGAGCAATGCAATGTTTGCGTCAGTGACATTTTAGCACAGAATGATGAAATTTATGTTAGTGACATTTCGACACAACAGAGTGATTTTTATACTGATAGTGCGCAAACTATAATTGAAGCATCGTGGCCGGTAGAGTGGTGAGTTAGATATTTGTAAATAAAAGTTTGTTACCTGTGAACTGTAAAAGTCTTGGCCGAACTTCTGTTAGTAGAAAACTCGGTCTTTACTAGTAGTGTCTCTGATTTCTGTACAGTGCTGCAAATTTATCTCCCTTTGTCTGCCAATACAGTATTCGCAGAACAACGAAGTTTCGAAAAATTGTGATGGATACCAGTTCTGTTAAGTTTCAGTTAATTATAATATAACTCATGTATGTTTGATTAATGTAGGAAACATCATTCTGGCACTGTGTCAGAATTTGGGGAAGGGGAGCCAAAATAGTACTTTGCAGTGTGTGTGGGGGGGTCCTTTCGTAGATACGCCACTGCATACGTATGGTATTAGTAAGATAAACAGAAATTGCATGCGGGCAGACTTGACATTGGGAGGCGAACGACTAGACAATGATGGTGCGTTTGCGAATCGTGGTAGTAGAATAACATCTATTGGTCGCAGAAAGAAGTAAGTAGAAAGTCGCATCCTTAAAGTAAAATAAGCTTTCAACTCCAGGAACTCTTTATCATTCGTCTCAATCTAAGAAAGCATCTGATCAAGATCACTGTGTGAAGTATACTGTTATACGGTAGCGAGAGTGGACACTGGATACAACTAAAATGGGCAGGTTGGAGGCACCTGAGGTTTGGTGTTACAGAATATTGTTGAAGATGTCCTGGCTGGGTCGGGTCATGAACGAAGAGACATTCCGTAGAATTGCAGAGAAACTATAACTACTGATCACGCTAAGAAGAAGTAGAACTATCTGTATTTGTATACAGAATAATACAGAGGAAGATCCAGACTGATTTACATCGCACACAACTGATGAATGACCTCGTACACAGAATTGAAATGACTTGCCCAGACCAGAACGTATAGAAAACCGCTGCTAACCAATCCTAGAACTGCAACCCGAAGGAGAAGTAAGGAAAGCAGGTTACACTGTACAAGCCAGATGTGGCCTCACTACATATTTCGATATATTGTACACATCCGATACGTATGTCAGTGCTGCAGGAGGCCTACAACATAGTCGAGGTATCCTGTGCAACACAGACTTCTAAGCATTATGTTCATAAATTTATGAATAGCGCTGTATACCTGGTTAATGCAACATGGACATTCAAGAATCAATAGCATTATATGACGCAGGTTGCGATAAGTCACACTGAACCTTTCCTGTGATAACTCATGTTTATGCTTTATGGAGCTTCACTTCTGTTTGTTCTGAATGTGAGTCACCTTCTCCTTCCGTCAGAAAGCATTCTATGCAGATATTTTAGCTTGTTAGAACGCTGTGCATCCGCCTCTGTAATGTAGTGGTTAGCGTGATTAGCTACCATCTCCAGAGGCCCAGGTTCGACTACCGGCTCTCCCATGAAATTTGAAAAGTGGTACGAGAGCTGGAACGGGGTCCACTCAGCCTCGCGAGATTTACCACTTCCTCTCCAGACAAATACGGGGATAGTACCTAATTTAAGGCTGCGGCCGCTTCCTTCCCTCTTCCTTGTCTATCCGTTCCAAACTTCCCACCCCCCTACGAGGCCCCTGTTCAGTATAGAAGGTGAGGCAGCCTAGGTGAGGTACTGGTCCTCCTTCCTAGTTGTATCCCCGACCCAAAGTCTCCCGCTCCAGGACACTGCCCTTGAGGCGGTAGAGGTGGGATCCCTCGCTAATTCTGGGGGTAAAAGCAACCCTAGGAAGTAAACGGATTAAGAAAGAAAGAAAGAAAGAAGATTGCTATGGGCACTGCTTATAGGATGAGAGGACACGTTGATTTGAATCCCAAAGTTCTACGACGTGGTCCAACGTGTCGTTTATGCACCACTTGGTCATGTCTACAACTTTTATTCCAGATCTAAACTGTTGTCTGGAAGGTACTCGCTGTTCAATGTAGAAGATGAATCACTCGTAGCCTAATCCCAGGACCGAGGTAAAAAGGATGGCATGAAGTAGAAAAAATAGGGCTGTGGACTCACTGGAACTACGATCCTTTAACACTTCAAAACTCTCTACTAAGCATAAACATATACTACTGTATAAATAATATAATTATTATTCGCGGTTTTCGGACACGCTGAAGTCCCAGAATTTTGTTCCTGTGGATTTCTTTTACGTACTAGTAAGAGTCTACCGACATGAAACTTAAGTATTTGAACACTTTTCAATTTCGGCGGTCTGAGCTGGAGGCGAATCAATCAGCTAGAGCTCAGAAATCCATGGTTCTACTTTTCGTGTCTGTGTATGCAGCGAAACGAATAGAAATGCAATTATGAACAAACTCTGAACATAAATACAGAGTGGTGGGAAGCAATGTGAACCGAGTATATGGGCGTTACAGCGTTGGCCACACTGATAAGTGATTTGAAAAGAAAAACGTTAATATCTCGCGCCGTTGTCAAGAAATGCGCATCAAACACTGACACACCGTGGGGTTCAGCCAGTGCCGCCGTAACGTGCTTGCTATGGGCCGAGCCTATCAGCAGGGAGGTCATTGTTCAAGTCCCTCTCCTGGAGAAGTTTATTTCTTATTTTGGCGCTCTCAAGGCGTTTATAAGCCACGTGCAGATTTGGCAACACTGCCTCGCAAAGCCCATCTGAAATCGCCCGCGAAACGATGTCATTGGCTGACTTCAGCAGCTGACAAAATAACAACGGAGCGAGATATCGACGTATTTGTTTTTGAATTACCTATCAGTATGACCAACGCTCTATCGCTCATATGTCCGGTTCATGTTTTTCCCGACCACCATGTATGTACGCCATAATCTGTAATAGTCGGCAGCTTGAAGGATATAAGATGCGGCACAGCCTTAGGTATGGATGAAGTAACAGAAGAAAAATAATTTAGGCAATACAAAAATGTACATGAAATCCGAACTATCATTTCTTGTGTGTGTGTGTGTGTGTGTGTGTGTGTGTGGGTGTGTGTGTGTGTGTGTGTGTGTGTGTGTGTGTGTGTGTGTGTGTGTGTGTGTGTGTGTTTTCTTCTCTCATTTTTGTTTAATAATTCAATAACAAGGAATATAATAATGTAATTAATTGACATGGGCCGATAATTTAGTATTAAATAAATGACAATTTGACAGAAATGAATGAAAATCCACAGCCTGTTTCCAGTCATTCTACCGGGTCAGGAATGGAATGAATGAAGCCCCCATCTAGCGGCGAGAATAGGAATTGTGCCGGATGCCGAAGCCTGTCACACTCCTGTGGGGTAATGATTAATGAATGACAGATGAAATAAAATGATATTGGAGAGTGTTGCTGGAATAAAATATGGCAGAGAAAACAAGAGTACTCGGAGAAAAACCTGTCCCGCCTCCGCTCTGTTCAGCACAAATCTCACATGGAGTGGCCAGAATTTGAACCACGGAACCCAGCGGTGAGAGGTCGGCGCGCTGCCGCCTGAGCCATGGAAGCTCTAACAATTTGTCATAAGTATTTATAATAATGAACAAGCCAAATGCTCTCAGAGCAGTAGGAAATAGCAACAAATAATTTTAATTCCTGCTTCATAACAAACCTGGCTGACCTTGATGCAGTCAGGTACAAGGTGTGTACGAAGTTCATAACAGGGAAAGAGAGTATCCGACACGACGTCAAAACAGGGAAGAGATTCCCAACAAACAGGAGCTAGGCTCACACTACATACTGTTATTGGCCAGAAAAGTATTAGATTAAATAAAAACCATAGATTTAAATATTTTTTTTTGCTAGGGGCTTTACGTCGCACCGACACAGATAGGTCTTATGGCGACGATGGGATAGGAAAGGCCTAGGAGTTGGATGGAAGCGGCCGTGGCCTTATTTTAAGGTACAGCTCCAGCATTTGCCTGGTGTGAAAATGGGAAACCACGGAAAACCATCTTCAGGGCTGCCGATAGTGGGATTCGAACCTACTATCTCCCGGATGCAAGCTCACAGCCGCGCGCCTCTACGCGCACGGCCAACTCGCCCGGTAGATTTAAATTTAGAGAAGACACAGAAGTAGAAAGAGAACGAAGATATAGGATATATTACTCACGATCCCCGAATAATGACAAGAGTGCAATGATATAAAGGGAAAAAATATACATTTATTTCTGATACAGGACTGCAGATCTAAAACCTTCACCTCGCATCGATCTTACTCTACCAGAACTATACCACTCCAACCTCCTCCGGTTCTATGGCTTACTCGCGTGTACCACTGGAAGTCATAAAGGTCCTTATGACGAGAAGATGAGACCATCTCTCCTGTATCCCAACAACAAATTAAATTAAGTTCCTATAAATTCCTTCCTTACATAATTCACAGGCTGAGTGGGCTTTGTCCCGAATGCCAAAAACAAGGGGGGGCTCAAAAGGGCCCATTGAAACAGAAGATAAGTCCACACTAAATTACGACTGGGTGGAAGAGAACACTACAATTCAAAATGTTTATAGTAGGTTAATTTTAAAAAAAAGTGCCTTGTCGCAGTAAAAGAAAAATGACCGGGCGAGTTGGCCTTGTGGTTAGGGTCGCGCAGCTGTGAGCTTGCATGGGTTCGAATCCCACTGTCGGCAGCCCTGAAGATGGTTTTCTGTGGTTTCCCATTTTCACACCAGGCAAATGCTGGGACTGTACTTTAATTAAGGCCACGGAAGTTTCCTTCCAACTCCTAGACCGCATTTCCTGTTCCATCGTCGCCATAAGACCTATCTGTGTCGGTACGACGTAAAGCAAAAAAAAGAAAGACAAGCGAAATGGGGCTGAACACTCATACATACTTGTGAAATTTATAGTCAGATGTTGGCACCTACATTAGTCTCGCAAGGCGAAGGTACTAGCAAAATAGCACGTAAAACAATGTTAGAATAATAAGAGGTTGCCCACAGCAGGGGTTTCTGCGTTCGGAAGGCTTCAGCTACACTACACCCGCAGTATACGCTGCTTGTCGTAAGAGGCGACTAAAAGAAGCTCCAGGGCTCTTAACTTGGGAGCGTCGATTGGCGACTATGGGGCTCTTAGCTGAGTCGTGGCATTGCATCTACTTACTTCTGCCAGGCTCCTCACTTTCAACTGTCCTATTCGATCTCCTTTGGTTAACTCTTGTTCTTTTCCGACGCCGACGGTATTAGGTATCTAGGACTAGGGAGTCTTTCATTTCCACGCCCTTCACCGTCCTTGTCTTTGTTTGGCCGATGCCGTCATTATTCGAAATATCAGGTCCCTTCCATTTTTTTTCTGATGAGTGTTAAAGAGGATGGTTGCCTAGTTATACTTCCTCTTAAAACAATAATCACTACCACTTTAGCTACACTCGGCTTATGACGTCACGGCTGTGGGACCATATCCACGGCCATTCTCGCTAAGGCCTGTTTACACGCGGGCAGTTATTTAGTGGTAACTAAATTTTTAACTTAATTTTAAATGACTTTCAGCGTGTGAACTGCGACTTGAGTGCTAAGTGGCGAGTAAACGATTAAGGGCCGGTATTATAATAGAGGTTTAAACTGTGGGTTCAGTTTAAACTTCGGTTCAATCAATCAATACTGATCTGCATTTAGGGCAGTCGCCCAGGAAGCAGATTCCCAATCTGTTGTTTTCCTAGCCTTTTCCTAAATGATTTCAAAGAAATTGGAAATTTATTGAACATCTCCCTTGGTAAGTTATTCCAATCCCTAACTCCCCTTCCTATAAATGAATATTTGCCCCAGTTTGTCCTCTTGAATTCCAACTTTATCTTCATATTGTGATCTTTCCTACTTTAATAAACGCCATTCAAACTTATTCGTCTACTAATATCATTCCACGCCATCTCTCCGCTGACAGCTCGGAACATACAACTTAGTCGAGCAGCTCTTCTTCTTTCTCTCAATTCTTCCCAACACAAACATTGCAACATTTCTGTAACGCTACTCTTTTGTCGGAAATCACTCAGAACAAATCGAGCTGCTTTTCTTTGGATTTTTTCCAGTTCTTGAATCAGGTAATCCTGGTGAGGGTCCCATACACTGGAACCATACTCTAGTTGGGGTCTTACCAGAGACTTATATGCACTCTCCTTTACATCCTTACTACAACCCCTAAACACCCTCATAACCATGTGCAGAGATCGGTACCCTTTATTTACAATCCCATTTATGTGATTACCCCAATGAAGATCTTTCCTTATATTAACACCTAGATACTTACAATGATCCCCAAAAGGAACTTTCACCCCATCAACGCAGTAATTAAAACTGAGAGGACTTTTCCTATTTGTGAAACTCACAACCTGACTTTTAACCCCGTTTATCAACATACCATTGCCTGCTGTCCATCTCACAACATTTTCGAGGTCACGTTGCAGTTGCTCACAATCTTGTAACTTATTTATCACTCTATAGAGAATAGCATCATCCGCAAAAAGCCTTACCTCCGATTCCACTCCTTTACTCATATCATTTATATATATAAGAAAACATAAAGGTCCGATAACACTGCCCTGAGGAACTCCCCTCTCAACGATTACAGGGTCAGACAAAGCTTCACCTACTCAAACTCTCTGAGATCTATTTTATAGAAATATAGCAACCCATTCAGTCACTCTTTAGTCTAGTCCAATTGCACTCATTTTTGCCAGTAGTCTCCCATGATCCACCCTATCAAATGCTTTAGACAGGTCAATCGCGATACAGTCCATTTGACCTCCAGAATCCAAGATATCTGCTATATCTTGCTGGAATCCTACATTGAGCTTCAGTGGAATAACCTTTCCTAAAACCGAATTGCCTTCTATCGAACCAGTTATTAATTTCACAAACATGTCTAATATAATCAGAAAGAATGCCTTCCCAAAGCTTACATACAATGCATGTCAAATTTACTGGCCTGTAATTTTCAGCTTTATGTCTATCACCCTTTCCTTTATACACAGGGGCTACTATAGCAACTCTCCATTCATCTGGTATAGCTCCTCCGACCAAACAATAATCAAATACGTACTTCAGATATGGTACTATATCCCAACCCATTGTCTTTGGTATATCTCCAGAAATCTGATCAATTCCAGCCGCTTTTCTAGTTTTCAACTTTTGTATCTTATTGTAAATGTCATTGTTATCATATGTAAGTTTTATTACTTCTTTGGCCTTAGTCTCCTCCTCTATCTCGATATCATCCCTGTAACCAACAATCTTTACATACTGCTGACTGAATACTTCTGCCTTTTGAAGATCCTCACATACACCCTCCCCTTGTTCATTAATTATTCCTGGATTGTCCTTCTTGGAACCTGTTTCTGCCTTAAAATACCTATACATACCCTTCCATTTTTCACTAAAAGTTGTATGACTGCCAATTATGCTTGCCATCATGCTATCCTTAGCTGCCTTCTTTGCAGGATTCAATTTTCTACTAAGTTCCTTCAATTTCTCCTTACTTCCACAGCCATTTCTAACTCTATTACTTTCCAGTCTGCACCTCCTTTTTAGTCTCTTTATTTCTCTATTATAATAAGGTGGGTCTTTACCATTCCTTACCACCCCTAAAGGTACAAACCTGTTTTCGCATTCCTCAACAATTTCTTTAAACCCATCCCAGAGTCTGTTTACATTTTTATTTACCGTTTTCCCCCGATCATATTTACTTTTTAGAAACTGCCTCATGCCTGCTTTATCAGCCATATGGTACTGCCTAACAGTCCTACTTTTAAGACCTTACTTTCTGTCACATTTATTTTTAACTACCACAAAAACAGCTTCATGATCACTAATACCATCTATTACTTCAGTTTCCCTATAGAGCTCATCTGGTTTTATCAGCACCACATCCAGGATAATTTTCCCTCTGGTTGGTTCCATCACTTTCTGAATCAGCTGTCCTTCCCATATTAACTTATTTGCCATTTGTTGGTCATGCTTCCTGTCGTTCGCATTTCCTTCCCAATTTACATCTGGCAAATTCAGATCTCCCGCTACAATTACATTTCTTTCCACGTCGTTTCCCACATAGCTGACTATCCTATCAAATAATTCCGAATCCGCGTCAGTGCTACGCTTTCCCGATCTGTACACTCCAAATATATCAAGTTGCCTATTATCTTTAGAAATGAGCCTTACACCTAGAATTTCATGTGTCTCATCTTTAACTTTTTCGTAGCTTACAAATTCTTCTTTCACCAGAATGAATACTCCCCCTCCCACCATTCCTATCCTATCTCTACGATACACGCTCCAGTGCGGTGAGAAAACTTCTGCAACCATTATATCATTTCTCAGCCATGATTCAACTCCTATTACAATATCTGGTAAATAGATATCTATTAAATTACTTAATTCTATTCCTTTCTTTACAATACTTCTACAGTTCAACACTAACAATTTTATGTCATCCCTACTTGATTTCCAGTTCCCTGTTCCCTTATCACCGCTCCCTAGGCCATCCCGTTTCCCTGAATGTACCTCCCTATTACCCTTCCAAACAAATTTCCTAACTTATACGTACAACTGCGGTTTAAATGAAGGCCATCCGAGCACAAATCCCTATCTCCTACCCACCCATTAGGATCTAGAAATTTCACTCCCAGTTTCCCACATACCCACTCCATAGTCTCATTTAAATCCCCAATCACCCTCCAGTCAGTATCCCTCCTACACAGTATTCCACTAATAACAATCTCCGCTTTCTTAAACTTCACCCGTGCTGCATTTACCAGATCCCACACATCTCCAACTATGTTGGTACTTATATCAGGTTGCCTTACGTTGTTGGTACCAACGTGAAACACTACCACCTTCTCCTTCCCCTCCTCCCTCTCTTCTACTTTCCTCAACATCTGCCTCAACCTAATTCCTGGATAGCATTCTACCCTAGTTCCCTTTCCTCCACACACTTTCCCCACGTGTCTAACGATGGAATCCCCCATGACCAGAGCCTCAACCCTACCCACCTCATTTGATCCCCTCCCCTCCTGGTCAGCCCTGTCTTTCCTGATAGCTGCAGAAGCTACTTCCTCCTCCCTTTTCTCCTTCCCATGACCCTGTTCCACCTGTCTTTTCCTATCCTCTACTGTACATTTCCCTTTCCTACCTTTTCCCTTCCTCCTACTTCCACGCATCTCAGCAACAGTTCCCTGTCCCTCATCTTCCCTCTGTTGTTCTACCTGGAGTGACTCGTACCGATTACGCACAGACACCTGTCCTGAATTCTGATCCTGAATAGAGCCCTTAGCCTGCAATCTCCTTCCCCTTAGAACATTAGACCACCTGTCTTCTACAACTCCTCCCTTTCCTTCCCCTCCCTCTTGTACACCTACTGTAACCTGTACATTGTTTGAGGGAGTCCTATCTTCCTTCCTGTCTTCTGTGAGAATCCTAATTATCTCCCTCAAACTTTCCAACTCCTCCCTCATACCCCTCAATGCCTCACCACACACACAATAAGTACACTCGCGCTCCTTAGCCATTCTTTACGGGGAAATTTTTTAAAATAAAATAACTTATTTGCAAAAAATAAATGAACGGAGGGATATATTGTCTGGGATAGTTAGTCGCGTATTATAAAACATAATCTTAACTAGAGATTAATTTTACTACCACTCGTCTACCGTTTAAACTTGAGTTTAAGAATACATAACCTTACAACATGTCAGAACGAATGGATCTCGAAGATACTTTTGAGGTGTTTGAAGAAATACTAAGCGATGACGAAGAAGTGGTTCAAATTATTGAACGACCACAGGTACTACGAGTTTTCCGAGCAAGGCGTCGTCGCTTTCATATATGGAATAACATTTTTAAAAAAATAGGTTTAGTCTTACAAAACAGACTTTCATAACCCTATTTCAGCAAATTGGTGCTAGAATAACACATGCAACGAAAAGGTAACAACGTAAAAAAAATTTTTAACTGTCTGAATGTCAAAAGTGTAAATTTTAGAAAATAAAGTAACTTCCTTTTATTTCAGAAATCATGCTGTAGAACCCCTCAGTCAGCTACTAATAGCATTGCGGTTTTATGCCTCGCGTAGTATGTTTATTAAAATGGGAGATTTCGGAGGAATTCATAAGGCCACTGTTTCACGGACTATATAAATATTTCTGTACTAATTGCACAAGCAATTCTATTTCCTTAAAGTAAAATTCGGACAAAGTCTATTGCTTTTATCCGCCATTTTACCTACAAGAAGTAAACAAAACATTATTGATAGTCATCTTTTCTTGCAAGTCACAGTAAAACATTATCGACAGTCATTTTTTCTCGCAAGTCACTGCTACCAAGATCGCATATTTCCTTCTTCACCTCAGTTTAACTTAGGCCGGTCATTATAAGACTCAACATCGGTTTAAACTCAAGTTACAGTTTAAACCCTCATTATAATACCGGCCCTTAATGTAACTTCTGACATTCACAAGGTTAACAAATAAATAATGTTATTGGCTTTAAGTCCCACCAACTGGTTTTACGGATTTCGGAGACGCCGAGGTGCCGAAATGTTGTCCCGAAGGAGTTCTTTTACATGCCAGTAAATCTACCGACACGAGACTGACGTATTGGAGCACCTTCAAATACCACCGGACTTAGTGAGGATCGAACCTGCCAAGTTGGGGACAGAAGGCCAGCGCCCCTACCATCTGAACCACACAGCCCGGCGGTTAACAAATATTCCTATCGATCCTCTACGGCTAATTACTTAAAGAGAATTGCATTTGCTCTGAGATTATTTCTTCCCTAACTTTGCTTACCTAATCCTCAACTTCCTCTAAATTGTCATCTGACACGAAACGAAAATCATCATTAACAAATTTTACTCGCTGTTGATGGTCGTTCATCTTGATGTAGTTGACTGAATCAGCTGACTTGAGAATAAAAATTGCCTTTTACCGCTTTTAAATTAGCTTACGTTAGTTAAGTAGTAACTAACCACTTACCACTGTACGTGTAAACAGGCCATAAGAGGTTGTGTGCAATAACATGGGAGTAGCGTGTGAATTCCTCTAATGTGCAAGTGAGATGTAGTTTCTTCTTTCTTTTTCATGGTGATTCCTATGGGCTAATGACTAGTCCTTTGGTAAATAGCTGTATTCTCTTTTCCAGTGTTATTCTGAGTTCTTGACTTAATTTAAGTCTCGTGTTGCATATTACAATACCTGGTACGAGGGAGGTGTAGGGTTGCTATGCGCAATAACATCAGGACGAAAACTTTCAAAAGTCACATGAAATACTTCAATTACCAAACCCACCAATGCAGCTAAAAAAGCAGTGGATTCAGCGATTTAGGCGTACCGAGCTCGATAGCTGCAGTCGTTTAAGTGCGGCCAGTATCCAGTATTCGGGAGATAGTAGGTTCGAACCCCACTGTCGGTAGCCCTGAAAATGGTTTTCCGTGGTTTCCCATTTTCACACCAGACAAATGCTGGGGCTGTACCTTAATTAAGGCCACGGCCGCTTCCTTCCCACTCCTAGCTCTTCCCTATCCCATCGTCGCCATAAGACCTATCTGTGTCGGTGCGACGTAAAAGCAACTAGCAAAAAGATATAGGCGTAATAGAAAGTAGAAAACGGACTCGTGCCGAATGTGTTCCGAGCATTTATCTGATAGTGTTATACGGGATCTAAAGGGAGAATTATTTGGGCTTCCTCCCAAACATGTGTTTAACAAAGACGTTGTTTCGTCTGTAAATTTGCGTATTTTTCGTACTATGGATCAAGTGTCACATAATAGAATAAGAAAGAATAAAAGAGGGACGATAAAAAAATGGGTGACGAATTGTTAAAAGATTCAAATCATATGACCATTGCAAGTTCACCACCTCCTCCAGCCACTCCAACTACCCAGGTATGTGATAATACTATGGCTGTGCGCTTGCCTCCGGGAGATAGTAGGTTCGAATCCCACTATCAGCAGCCCTGAAGATGGTTTTCCGTGGTTTCCCATTTTCACTCCAGGAAAATGCTGGGGCTGTACCTTAATTAAGGCTACGGCCGCTTCCTTCCAACTTATAGCCCTTTCCTATCCCATCGTCGCCATAAGACCTATCTGTGTCGATGCGACGTAAAGCCCCTAGCAAAAAAAAAATAATGCTATGCCCCTGAATGAAGAAATTGAAATGTTGAAACAAGATTTAGATGACGAAAAAATTCCTTTTTCAATTTTTTACTAAACTATACTCTACAATCACACACAATCACACAACCACACGTAACCAATCACACGAAATAATCAGCAGTATTCAGCAGAAAATCTCTGCACGGCCTCTGTGCGGGTGACCACGTTAAATGCAGCCGCCGACGTTCGAACAAGCGGTCTCCCTTCTCTGAAGAAAAGGCTCTGAAAATCGCTATTTAAATATTTTAAAGAACGGTTGCTTGACTCCTGATCTTAAGATCCTAGCATGATTAAATTTTAATTAGTAAATCATGTCCTTTTATCATGAGAAATGAAAACCTACAACCTGTTTTCCAGTCATTGACCGGGTCAGGGATGGTTTTTTTTTTTTTCTTTTTGCTAGTTGTTTTACGTCACACCGACATAGGTAGGTCTTACGGCGACGATGGGACAGGAAAGGGCTAGGAGTGGGAAGGAAGCGGCCGTGCCTTACTTAAGGTACAGCCCCAGCATTTGCCTGGTGTGAAAATGGGAAACCACGGAAAACCATTTTCAGGGCTGCCGACAGTGGGGTTCGAACCTACTATCTCCCGAATACTGGATACTGGCCGCACTTAAGCGACTGCAGCTATCGAGCTCGGTATATCAGGGATGTAATGAATGAATCATATATATAGGCTATTAGTAGACTACGTTAGGATCGTCACTCCCAAAGTGATTTGTTAATGACTGATAGATGCTATGCTTGCTTGCTGATGCTTATGGGCTGTGTCTACGACATTTCACCCAGTCAATACTCGCTTACTCATGTAAACACACTAGTATAAATGAAAAACTTCAGTTCAATAATTGATGCTTGAGCTTGCAAGTAGAAAACACAAAACACTGATCTTCACTATATCACATAATAACCCTAGTTTGCTAGAGCAGACTGTTCTCATACGGAAAACTTCCAATCTTGCAATCACACTTCTTCTAAAGCTTCACCCACACGAATAATCCAAAATAGCACTCTCAAATAATACACTAATGATATGAGGAATCACTCAAATGGAACCTTCAAAAGCATGAGCAATTCTCACCCTATATTACAGACAGAATTATAACACGATATTGGCTTCATCTAGAAACAAATTTAGCACTCTAATATAGATGCTATGAAATTAGAATGGAGAGTGTTGCTGAAATGAATGATGACAGGGAAAATCGGAGCACCCGGAGAAAAGCCTGTCCCGCCTCCGCTTTGTCCAGTACAAATCTCACATGGAGGGAACAGGATTTGAACCATGGTATCCAGCGGTGAGAGGCCGACGCGTTGCCGTCTGAGCCACGAAGGCTCTCCTTTTATCATGAATCAATCTAAATGTCTTTTATATAGAAACCCGCTCTCAATGTAAAGTAGTTCTCTGCAATGTCTTGCTCCGCACAAAAAAAAATAACCGTCTTCCTCTTCCTGAAGGGTGAACGAAATGGACCAGGGCAGGACCTTAGGCGTAGCCCGTCACATGAACAATTCGTACTACTCCCTCTCACTGGAGTTCAGTCACCACGAACGTTTTCACACATGGGCAAATATTTCCATTTTCAAGTACATTTTACTGCCTTCTCGGCTTTAGTTCTCGTCGCACATATAATCAAATTCACCCCAGTACTTCACTCAATTCACTGAGGCATCAAATATCATAACACGTTGCATGGTGTATATCAAATCTCTTCACACTAGAGTCCTGGCTTCAAAACTTGCGACATCACTAGAAAACGTTATTCCTGTGCTCACAGTAACTTAATTATTTCTTTAAAATTATTTTTCTAGGGTAGTTAAGGTAAAGTCCGCCTCTGTGGTGTAGTGGTTAGTGTGATTAGCTGCCACCGCCGGAGGCCCGGGTTCGATTCCCGGCTCTGCCACGAAATTTGAAAAGTGGTACGAGGGCTGGAACGGGGTCCACTCAGCCTCGGGAGGTCAACTGAGTAGAGGTGGGTTCGATTCCCACCTCAGCCATCCTGGAAGTGTTTTCCGTGGTTTCCCACTTCTCCTCCAGGCAAATGCCGGGATGGTACCTAACTTAAGGCCACAGTCTTTCCGGCCGCTTCCTTCCCTCTTCCTTGTCTATCCCTTCCAATCTTCCCATCCCCCTGTAAGGCCCCTGTTCATCATAGCAGGTGAGACCACCTGGGCAAGTTACTGGTCATTCTCCCCAGTTGTATCCCCCGACCCAGAGTCTGAAGCTCCAGGACACTGCCCAAGAGGCGGTATAGGTGGGAACCCTCGCTAAGTCCGAGGGAAAAGCCAACCCTGGAGGGTAGACAGATTAAGTAAGTAAGTTAAGGTAAAGCTGCTACATTTTTCTTCTCACATCCCTTTATAATTTCTCTCAAAATGATTTTACAGATGATATTTTTTAATGTCACTGGGGTAAACAATACTGCTCGCCTGCACGGCGAACGCTTAGCTATAAAGGTGGACATAAATTCGAATCTCGTCCTCGGATTTTCTTCATATCATTTCTTACACATACCGGGTGAGTCCGCTGCGCCTGACTTTTTCTGTTGTTAGGCATCCCAACGAACGCCACTGGTGGTGTGATGGTCGATTCTCTGTTGCCATACACCAAGCAACAGTCGCCCTTAACCACTTACTGGACCATCACCTTTCCAAAAACATGTATAACCGAGTGATCTGGCCGTGCGGTTAGGAGGGCACAGCTGTGAGCTTGCATCCGGGAGATAGCGGGTTCGAACCCTACTGTAGGCAGCCTGAAGATGGTTCTCCATGCTTTCCCATTTTCACACCAGGCAAATGCTGGGGATGTACCTAAATTAAGGCCGCGGCCACTTCCTCCCACTCATAGCCCGTTCCTGTCTCATCGTCGCCATTATATCTATCTGTGTCCGTGCGACGTAAAGCAACTTGTAAAAAATACATGCATTGGACAGGTATTTACACAATGTATCAAAGTGTCATACGGTTATGTAAAAAGTACGCTTCAATTATAAGCTTTCAGTAGGGAATGAAATGGACGCTAAAAGAGATGGTATACTGATGGAGAATGTGTGTGCATTTGTGAAGCGGAAATAGTTGTCCATCTAGTAAGCTTTGCGGTAAACTACTGGCTGGAGTCGGCGTGGTGTCATAGGTTAAGTGGGGTGCTGCTAATACAACTTCATTTGGTAGGTAGGTTTGAATACTAGTTAAACCTGATAATATTATTCGCATTTTGTACTTCAAAAATCATCCACAAAGCCAATGCATCCGAATACCCTCACGTCGTGGGTTATCCTTCTTTCTTAATCTGTTTACCCTTCAGGGTTGGTTTTTCCTTCGGACTCAGCGAGGGATTCCACCTCTACCGCCTCAAGGGCAGTGTCCTGGAGGGGTTATTTATTTCTTCTTCTTCTTCTTCTCAATCTGGTTATCCTCCAGGGTCGGCTTTTCCCTCGGACTCGGCGAGGGATCCCACCTCTACCGCCTCAAGGGCAGTGCCCTGGAGCTTCAGACTCTGTGTCGGGTGATACAACTGGGGAGGATGACCAGTACCTCGCCCAGGCGGCCTCACCTGCTATGCTGAACAGAGGCTTTGCGGGGGATTGGAAGATTGGAAGGGATAGACAAGGAAGAGAGAAGGAAGCTTGAATTAGGTACCATCCCGGCATTTGCCTGCAGGAGAAGTGAGAAACCACGGAAAACCACTTCCAGGACGGCTGAGGTGGGAATCGAACCCACCTCTACTCAGTTGACCTCCCGAGGCTGAGTGGACCCCGTTCCAGCCTTCGTGCCACTTTTCAAATTTCGTGGCATAGCCGGGAATCGAACCCGGGCCTCTGGGGGTCGCAGCCAATCACACTAACCACTACACCACAGAGGCGGACTATTTATTTATTTATTTATTTATTTATTTATTAGTTGTCGTCTGTGTGGAAATCCTTCGTGGTACTGGCGCTGTGTTTCCTGTGCGTTCTGTCTTGCTTCACCGTAGATGAGGAGCATGTCAACATACTCATCTGTTGAATACATAGCGAAGAAATGACCAGCACTGCTAGGCTACACCAAGTATCAGGCCAGTACACATTGCACATGCATGGTGCATGCTATTGGTTGAATGTGGCACAAATGACCTTGTATTTGATCCTCAAAGCTTAAACTGTGAATAAAATAGCGCTCGCGTGATTCGACCTCACTCACCAACCGCACATGCGTCAGTATGCCTGTGCTTAGCCTATTGCATCACGGTGACTGATACCTGGAACTTATCAGAAAGCACACTTCGTCGAAAACTACTTCCCGCTTTACAAACTCACGTTTTCTACCATTATGCCATCGCTTTTGGCGTTAATTTCATATCCAATGGAAATCGTAGGTAAAAGTTGACACCGTGCCACCCGAAGTTTGTAACATTATAAGGAAGTGAAAATAAAGCGGGTTCGAACCCCTCTGTCGGCAACCCTGAAGATGGTTTTCCGTGGTTTCCCACTTTCACACTAGGCAAATGCTGGGGCTGTACCATAATTAAGGCCACGGCCGCTTCCTTCCCATTCCTAGACCTTTCCTATCCCATCGTTGCCATAAGACCTATCTGTGTCGGTGCGACGTAAAGCAAATAGCAAAATAGGTGTAGTGGTTAGTGTGATTAGCTGCCACCCCCAGAGGCCCGGGTTCGATTCCCGGCTCTGCCGCGAAATTTGAAAAGTGGTACGAGGGCTGGAACGAGGTCCACTCGGCCTCGAGAGGTCAACTGAGTAGAGGTGGGTATACCTCAGCCATCCTGGAAGTGGTTTTCCGTGGTTTTCCACTTCTCCTCCAGGCAGATGCCGTGATGGTACCTAACTTAAGGCCACGGCCTTTTCGGCCGATTCCTTCCCTTTTCATTGTCTATCCCTTCCAATCTCCCTTCCCCCCGCAAGGCCCCTGTTCAGCATAGTAGGTGAGGCCGCCTGGGCGAGATACTAGTCATCCTCCCCAGTTGTATCCCCCGAACCAGAGTCTGATAGGATCCCTCGCTGAGTCCGAGGGAAAAACAGACCCTGGAGGGTAAACAGATAAAGAAGAAGATGATAATGCAAGTCCGCCCCTGTGGTGTAGTGGTTTATTTGATTATCTGCCACCCCCGGAGGCCCGGGTTCTATTCCCGCCTCTGCCATCCTCGAGGTGGTTTTCCGTGATTTCCCATTTCTACTCCAGGCAAATGCCGGGATGGCACCATACCTAACTTAAGGCTACGGCTGCTTCCTTCCCTCTTCCTTGTCTATCCCTTCCAATCTTCCCATCCCTCCGCAAGGCCCCTGTTTAGCATAGCAGGTGAGGGCACCTGGGCGAGGTACTGGTCCTTATCTCCAGTTGTATCCCCAGATCCAAAGTCTCCAGGACACTGCCCTTGAGGCGGTAGAAGTAGAAGTAGGATCCCCCGCTGAGTCCGAGGGAAAAGCCAACCCTGCAGGGTACACAGATTAAGAGAGAAAGAAAGAAAGGAAGAAAGAAAGAAGAAAGGAAGGAAAGAAAGAAAAAAATAACGCAAATCTTACTCGGAATTCGTTTAGAGGAGAGATGTGATCATTGCGATGTCTAGGAAACCACATTTACTTTTATAACCTAATAAAGAGAAGCACCCGCCATCGTCCTTTGCTAAAGTCCCTACTTGCATTCCTAATGGTCAACGTGAACAGAATGGGACGTCATTGCCATTAATGCTGATAATTAGATTGCGTTAGCAACGCCGGCTGAACAAAGGCACAAACAGAAAGACCATGTAAAGGAAACAATGTGAAGTTCACAACAGCAATCGTTTAATTGAAATGTACCTTAATGCAGTGGAGGATACAGGGCTGCGGCAGCCTTAAAGGACAGCAGGCAAGTATTATCGGTAAAAAAATGCATTTTTTGCTTTATGTCTTAAATAATTCATGTTTTTTTTCTACAAGCCTATATATATTTTTGGTTGTATTTATCCCTTCAAATGGCATAAATTGCGTTTTAAAAAATGGCTGCCGCTAGCTGACACGCCCCTTTCCTCATTCCAGTACCTTGTACTCCCAGTATAGCCTACTTTCTCTCTAAACATTTCGCTTCTCGCATGATAATTGTGTGGTAAGTGTACATTTTCTGTGTTGGTACTGGCCTTGTGTACGGATGCTAGTGAAGGCTGCATTTGTTTAGTTACATGTGGTTATTGTTTGTTTTGATTCCATAGATTTGTGACTGGGCGACACGTCTGGAGTCCATAAATTTCCAGAAGAAGAAGAAGAAAAGAAGATTCCATAGAAACGTGTGGTGTAGGCTTATACTTCATTTATTCAAAACGTATATATACATTTATCCGTACTCTGTATTTTCTATTCTATTGTTTTTGTGATGTGTACGACAAAGAGGTTTGGTAAACGAAATTTTTACGGCAATGTATACATTAAGAAATCAGGCAGTAGCACTGATAGAGATGTAAACAATAGCTCTAACCTCACTCCAGTAAGTTGTTCATCTGAAACAGCGGATAGGCCTAGTTCATACAAGAGGAAACTTTCTTAAATACAAGCTGAGAGTAAGGAAGATACCTTTGAAGGTGAAGCTAGTGAAGTATATGTTATAGTTTATATTAGTTTGTTATCTGATATTATGAAACAGTTTGTAAAGTGTAAATATTGTGAAGGTGTTGAATGTATTAATTTATTTGAAGACACTAGAAGCAGAAATGGACTGGCAACAAAATTAACTATAATCTGTAGTTCATGTAGGGCTTCAGCTTCATCTATGACATCAAATAAAGTGGATAGAGGTTATAACGTGAACATTAGACTTTTGTACAGTATGAGATGCATAGGAAAAGGTGGTAAATCAGCTCAGACTCTTTGTGCTATGATGGATTTGCCACCTCCACCAAGATTCTCTCTTTTTACTGACATACGTTACAATGCACTAAAGGAGGTAGCAGAAGACTCCATGCTTAGAGCAGTGAATGAAGCAGTAGCCCTGAATGATGACTAAAGACATGACTATTGCCTTGGATGGTTCTTGGCAAAATCGTGGTCATATATCACTGAATGATGTAGTCACTGTAACTGCTTTAGAGACTGGGAAAGTGATTGATGTTGAATGCTTGACTAAATATTGTCATAATTGTACAATGGATAAGGAACATAATCATAACTGTGTAAAGAACTATGATGGGTACAGTGTGGGCATGGAGAGTAAGGGTGCAATGAGAATATTTCAAAGATCAGAGAGCACACGTGGTGTCAGATACATACACTATCTGGGGGATGGTGACTCCAAGGGCTTTGTAAGGGTGAGTGAGGCAAATATATACAGCCCAGAGGTGAAAAATAGCAAACTTGAATGCTGTGGCCATGTTCAGAAACTAATGGGAACAATACGGCGAAAGCTGCGCAAAGGGGAAAAATTATCTGGTGGGAAATCACTGTCTGAACGGGGTCGACTAACTGATGCGCAGACTGATCTACTGCAACAGTATTATGGAATGGCAATAAGGAGGCACACATGGTGTACAGATGAACGTGAAATGAGGGAGGCAGTATGGGCTACTTATTTTCATAAGTTATCGACTGACAGTAATCCACAGCATTATCTTTGCCCAAAAGGTGCTGACTCTTGATGTGGCTACAAAAAGTCAAAAGTGACGGGCTGTAATGGAAGCAATCAAGCCATTGTACAGGAATCTAAGTGATAGGGACCTTCTTCGAAAGTGCTTGCGTGGGAATACTCAAAACCCAAATTGAAGTTTGTTGGTAGCTCTGGTACTATACTGTTGGGAGCGTGCGGTTATCAATAGTTGATCAACAGTAGTAATGCACGTCAGTAGTGATAATGTACATACGATACTGATATAATATAGTATAGAATTATTAAATATGTATAGCTTAAGCAAAAAGGTCGCAGAAAAAGAGGCACAGATAACAATAATGATTGAACGATGGAACGCGCAGTAAGAAGGAGCTAGGCCAAGAAATGAAAGAATCCTATAGGAACAAGAGAAAACCAAAGATTAACAATATAAATAAGATATATTTAACAATAAACAAATAAATAATGAAACATTTTGCAACAAGATAATAAATCGAAGACAAAAGTTTGATAAATAGTGAATTATATAGAGGAAACCTGAGAAGATAAGAAAAATGTGCCACATTTACAATATAGGCCTAGATAATAAGTAATGTATCCAAAAAACCTTATGACCAAATACAAAGCGTACAATGAAGAATATAAAAGCGGAATAAAAAAGGAGCAAAACCTGAAAGAAAATAAATGCGAAAGGAAGGGAAAGGGGAAGTGGGGTAAGGATCGAACTGGGGAAAGGATTTTCTTCGCCGGGTGTGTCTATGCTGCGGAATCTGTTATTATGATATTATAATACAAAGTAGCATACGTCCTAGGAGGCAGATGATGAGATTACAATTCTTACATTGTCCATAGCGCAGTTCGGGGTTGGAAGATTTTTGCAGAAATTTTCTCACGGAACTGGAGAGTGTATCGTAGAGATAGGATGGAAATGGTGGGAGAGGGAGTAATAATTCTGGTGAAAGAAGAATGTGTAAGCTACGAAAAAGTTAAAGATGAGAAACATGAAATTCTAGGTGCAAGGCTCATTTCTAAAGATAATATGCAACTTGATATCTTTGGAGTGTACAGACCAGGAGAGGGGAGTGCTGACACAGATTCAGAATTATTTGATAAGATGATCAGCTATGTGGGAAATGACATGGAAAGAAATGTGATTGTAGCGGGAGATGGAGTTCTGAATTTACCAAGTGTCAATTGGGAAGGAAATGCGAACGACAGGAAGAATGACCAACAAATGGCAAATAAGCTAATATGGGAAGGACAGCTGATTCAGAAAGTGATTGAACCGTGATGGAACCAACTAGAGGAAAAAATATCCTGGATGTGGTGCTGGTAAAACCAGCTGAACTGCTTTTCTCTGGATTATTTCCAGTCCTTGAATCAAGTAATCCTGGTGAGCAGTGGCGTATACCGAGGGTTACCAAGGCTATCGGTGAAGTCGAAACCTCAATTGAGAATGTTGGAAATCTAAAGCACATAAAATGTAAGCATCTGGCATATTGTTCCATTTTCAAAACTTGAAAGCAGTGATAAAAAACGTCGCACGTATTTCTGAGAGCTCAGCATCGGAGAGATTGATATCGCAGCCTACTCTCTCGTCCCTCTCCCCTCTACTCACCCATAGCGGCTTGCTGCTGTATATCATTTAGGAGTGGTGACCGCGGTGGTGTGGGGGGGGGGATAGGTGTGCTAGGTTTCGGTCCGTCAGATCGCTACTACTATCAACCATGCGTTACTCATCGTATATACTCATCTCATACTTCTGACTTAATCATATAGATCAGAGCCTCTCAAACGCCCAAAATCTCACGCGTGCAGAGCGAGGCGCAAGAGCTCCGTGCACTGTGCATCGGTGCCGCTCGGCATGACTCGGATCAACGCTTCGTCTCTGGGCTACTCGGCTAATCTCGGCTCTACTCGGCTCAACTCAGCCCGGATTTCGAGCGCTACGGCGCAAGTGGGGCAGAGGGAGACAGGCGGAGCGAGCGAGACAGGCGTGAGGAAAGAGAGAGTAAGCGCTATTGCTCCAAATGGAGGAGTGGGGGGGTCTGCACTCTGGTCAACCAAGCCAAGTCGTCTTTTGCACCGTGCATAGTGTATGCACCACGCGCATGCACTCTGAGAGGCCCTGATATAGATAACAGAGTGCTGGTATTTCACTCCCGTTTCCTTCTACATCCTTGCAGGAAGACACTGCAGGGCTGCTGTTATAGGAGCATTATCAGTGGCGGCTCGTGACAAAATTTTTAGGGGGTTCACAACATTTTTGTTCATGTCTCAAATCAGCAAAAAAGTAACATAGGTACATAAATCATTTCACTAACAGTTCCTTGTACGGTTCCTTCTTCACAAATACTTTGGTAGAACCCCTGTAACCGAGGATAATTTTTATACGAGACTAATTTGTTAGTGTAGAACAAAAGTAAAATTCACAATAACTTTACTACACTGAGATTATTGAAGGATGCGAGTACTATTCTTGGTTTTCAAACAGCACGAATTTCACCTGGGTGTTAGTGTAGAACCAAACCAAACCTCATGGCCTACCAAGCGACTGCTGCTCAGCCCGGTGGTCTGCAGATTACGAGGTGTCGTGTGGTTAGCACGACGAATCCTCTCGGCCGTTATTCTTGGCTTTTTTGACCGCCATCTCACCGTCAGATAGCTCCTTAATTGTAATCACGTAGACTGAGTGGACCTCGAACCAGCCCTCAGATCCAGGTTAAAATCCCTGGCCTGGCCGGGAATCGAACCCGGGGCCTCCGGGTAAGAGGAAGGCACGCTACCCCTACACCGCGGGCAGGCTGTCTTAGTGTAGAACAGTAGCAAAATTCATAATAGCTTTACTGCACTGCGAACACTGAAGGATGCGAGCACTATTCCTGGTTTTTAAACAGCACGAAGTTCACCTGGATATGACGAGAAGCATAGAAGGAATGTGTACCGCATTTACCGGTAAATTTTTAAAAATAATTATTTCCGAATTGACCCCAATAGTCTCCACATTATCTCGGTTAGTCAGGTTCTACTGTTTCACATGGTAATTATTCTCATTTTGCAAATTATAGCCACTACTCTAAACAATTTAGCATGCAGTACAACCAACAATACTAGATCATGCTTATTTAAATGATAGGATTTAGATTAGCAACTCACGTAAATGCTGATTATTTGTACAGGAAAGCAATCCTTCTGTCCTTCAATCGCGCAAATTTCTCAATCACTTTACGATTGAAGTCACTGATGATGTTGACAAATCTCTTCTCAATAGCAAGCATAGCCAGCGCTGACAGTCTTTCTCCAGTCATGGTGTTCCTCAGAAATGTTTTAATTCGTATTCAAAGTAGAAAAACACCTCTCGGGCTCCGCTGTCGTAATTGGGGTTGTGACAACAATTCGGAGTAATTCGCATACCGTACTTGTAGAAATGTGCCCCTATCTAGTTCATTGTCAAGCAGAAACTGCAACATGAAAATGGCCCCATCATCTTTCTGAAAGTCATTTCTCATATACAATACTTCTAGTTCAGTCTTCAGCTGTGTCTTATTTAGGCAGGGATACATATGCGCCACTGTATTCAGTTCCCTTTCTGGAAGAGAGTCTGAATAGACACCAAAATGCCTATTCAGAATTAGGGTACTAGCGAAATCTGCCGGTAATATAATGCAATAGTAGCTCCTGGGAGGCTGTGGCTAACCATAATAAGGGAGGTGGCGGGCCCTTGTGGTCAACTGTAATACTGCCACTGGGTTGAGGGTGGCTCTAGACGACAAGGCACGTACCTTACCGTGCTCCTCGCTAATGGGAATATCAGTGCAGAAAACCATGACGTCATCTGCTTTGCGCATGCGTATAGTCTTCAGCACAATAGCGCATTATCCAGTGTGCTCGCTGCACTGTCAGTCAAAACGAACAACTGTCGGTGTAACGGAGCTTCGATATAAGTCGATTGTCGAATGCTTTCGATCGATTGTCGAAATCAGGTCGAAAGAAAAGAATGAATGCGTAAATATGTAATAAAACTGGATGTTCACGTGCTCCTGTGCTCCTGTGCTCCTGAGAGCCTACCGCCACTGAGCATTATAGTTTTATTTTTATATTTACAACTGCTAAAATGAAATGCAATTTTTCAGGTTTTCTTTTGTTGGTTGAAACCGAACCCGTTATTATGGGGCAGACACCACCACTAATCTCCCGACCGCTGTAAAATTCAGCATTTGTATTTAATAATAATAATAATAATAATAATAATAATAATAATAATAATAATAATGGTGCATGGCATCTGTGTACGGTTGGTGGTATCCTAATGAAGATAAAATGAATGCCGAAGACGTCATAAACACCCAGTCCCCAAGCCAGGGGATTTGACATTTTGAGGGGGTTGATTCTGAAAATTAATCCGCAGCCATCGGACCAAAGAAAAGCATTCTATCCATTTAGCCACGAAGCCGGAGTTTAATTTGCTAAACCTTCGGCTACCAACTCCACTAATTAGGGGTTGAGTATTGGCAGCAGCAGAGGCCAGGGTAGTAGCTTGTGAAGATTTCACAACACAACAGGCTTCTCCGTTGGCTATTGGCTGCAGCTCAAAACACTGAAGGCTTGACGTTCAGTAAACCTACCAACGAAAAGGGGTAACCTAAATCTACTGGTAGCCCACTGTACCGGTTACGACCTGCACATGACGTATATTTTGGCTAATAATTGTACTTCATAATCACGCAAGACGTTCAGAGCGAACTTGGTTTGTTTACGTTCGGAGGAGTGAACAGGCGAGCCAGCGACAGCTGTGTGTGTGTGTGTGTGTGTGTGTGTGTGTGACGCATCTGCAGGGACAATATAGACTAACCGCCTGACGCCACGTGTAGCCTGCATGGTCTGGTTTGTTCTGGATATGAACGTCACGCCTTTGCGAACATTCGATTGAAAAAATTTCAAAACGTCTCTAATTATCGCAGCGACTTGTGAGATGAACGTCTCAAATTGTGAATCTCAAGTAAATCCGTCGAGGGATTCGCGAGATAATCAGCCTCAAGAGATCACGTTATCTGATGACGTAGGGGCCCCAAACTGAATATAAGGAGAGCTCACATTACCCAGATCAGACAGTCATAGCTGAGTGTTCAGTCTGACTCTCCACGCTGCAGTGTTCGTCGAAGTGATGACAGAACCTATCTTTAACTCAACTTTAACTCCTCAATTTTAAAATCGTATTTGAATCCGACATTACGAGTGTACTGAATTATAGCCATTACGGAATTTGAAGACAACTCATCACCCAGAAGGATTTTTTTATATTTATGACATCACAAGATTTTTATTTGCTGTAAATTAGAGTTTTCAAACCTAGCATAAGTTAGCTTTTAAGGAGTCAAGTTCAGCAATATGTTGTTGTTTATTGTTTATATCGCCAAGTTTTTTCACTCACTATACAGCTGATGATGGTGTCAAAATGAAACACCGAAACATGTTCTGTAATAAAATAATGTTGTAAATACCATCCAATAACATTGTATTTTGTACTGAAAAGGTGGAACTGCTAGATTTTAATTCAGTTGTGATCTCAGTTCAATACGGATAAGAAATATGAAATTCCTTAAGTTTAATCAATCAAGCAATCAATCACCACCGATCAGCACTTAGGGTAGTCGTCCAGGTGGCACATTCCCTAGTCTTTTCTTCAATAATTGCAAAGAATTTGGAAATATATTGAACTCCCTTGGTAAATTATTCCAATCCCTAACTCCTCTTCCTGTAAACGATTATTTGCCCCATTTTCCCCTTGAATTCCAACTTTATCTTCATACTTCTTTCCTACTATTAAAACACCACTCAAGCTTATTCGTCTGCTTGAAGCATACCACAGAGTCAAGCATCTCGTCTCCTTACTCCCAAGTCTTCTCGGCCCAAAGTTTGTACATTTTCGTAACACTACTCCTTTGTCGGAAAACATCCGGAAAAATCGTACTGTTTTCCTTTGAATAATTTCCAGTTCTCGTATTAAGTAGTCCTGGTGAAGATCCTACACACTGGGGTCTTACCAGAGACTTATACGCTCTCTCCTTTTCATCCTTACTACATTCCCTAAATACCCTCATAACCGTGTGGAGAAATCTGTAACCTTTCTTAACCAACCTCCTTAATACGATTTCCGCAACATACCCTGCCCTGTACTCTTCCTTAGTATCTAGTCAAACAATCAGCAGTAACAACGTTAATATTACGGAAATTACCTCCAGAAGACCAGAGATGAATGTTAATCGAGATGTGATGCTCACCACGTCAGTTATTTCTCCTCTACCGGACGTAAAGTTTGTGGGAGAGCTTTAATATACTTTAACTTGCATTGTGGGTGGGGGCAATAGAATAACACCCACGATATCTCCTGCCTGTCGTAAGAGGCGACTAAAAGTGGCTCCAGGGACTCTTAACTTGGGAGCGTGGGTTGGCGACCACGGGGTCTTTAGCTGAGCCCTGGCATTGCTTGGGCAATGCTCCTCACTTTTATCTCCTACCTGACCTCAGCTGATCAACTGCTGTTCATTTCAGACCCCGACGGCATTAGGTCACGAGGCTTAGGGTGTCTTTCATTTTTATGCCCGTAGTGGACGTCTTTCTTTGGCCGATACCTTCATTTTTCTAATTGTCGGATCCCCTCTACTCCCCCTCCCCCTCTGATTAGTGTTATCGGAGGATGATTGCCCAGTTGAGCGTCCTCTTCAAACAATATTCAGCACCACCACCAGCGCTGTGACAACAATGGTGTGGCACCACATTCTCTATGCGGTCCGTCCTTAATGTTATAAGTGGTGGCTGCAATAATATCCTAATTTGAAGGGGGTATGCGAAGTAGCTCCTTTGGGAAGAGCTTTCGCATTACTGGCCATCCGCATGGTCGTTTGCTAGACTACTTTTTATTTATTTCTTTATTCTCTCTCGACCGCGCGTCAAAATGGTTTTTTTTTATATTTTATTATCTTCTCCATTTTCTAACTTGAAAGCCTTGCAGGCGGCCATGGACCGGGGGTGACAGTGGCTCTTGAGCGGCAGTGGTCTAGCGCCGGGGATGTCTTGGTATGACCGCGACAGGGTAACCAGTGCCGAAAGGAGATATGGGATTGCCTGGTGGGTTTAGGGAGGCTTCTCATAACTTCTCCTTTACGGAGGGGTGGAAGTAGCTGGCAGAAGACTAGCCTTTGCACCTCAAGTTATTCTGTACTCTTGTACTAGGCTATGTTCCTGCGTTAGTACTCGCTTGTCGGTCATTTGTCCAAACAGGTAGGTCACCACGGGCTGTGAGGCGGGGCGGAGCCTCACGGCACTCCTCCCCCCCAAAAAGACACACAGCTCTATTCTCTTTATCTTACCTAGAAAAAGGCAAACCTTGTCGAGCTGGGCTGAGCGATGACCGTCCGACCAGGCCTCCAGTGATTTCCATCTCTTCGGACGTCGATGAAGCACGAGGATGAACGTCATGACGTGGCTACAGAAACTGGAAGCAGATTTCTGTCTCGCCAACATCGATGTCTTGATGTAGAGGGACAAGAGCTTGGATAAGAATAGTGAGTATGTTGAATAGCAATATGTATTACTATGCATTCTTTTATCTGCCTGTAAAATAAAGTTTCTCCATGCAAGATCTTGTTTCCTTATTTATAAAGGTACATTGTACTTATAACACATGGTGCCCGTCATCGTTGAAGGGTCTGCCTTACAAAGGCTGCACCACTCTTAGTAATAAGCCATATAAAATACATCCTGGGGTGTATAAAATTCCCTATACTCGTGGCAAGGTATACATTGGCCAAACATTCCGGTTCCATTGGTACTCGTATCAAGGAACACCAACGTAATATCCGTCTCAACCAGCCAGACAAATCAGCAATAGCTGGGAACGCCCTATCTATGTCGTGTTCCAGTATGTTCGACTACTACTAACATGTTTTCATTCCTTCCTTAAAGGGGGAGGTGAGCCTCTTAGACGGTCACGCCGTCTCTCAGACGAGGATATGCTTGGAGAAAGTGAGGGAGTAGGCGTTCGTTGCCTATACTAGGAACTGTTTCGGCATTCATCTTAGTGCAGGAGAATGGAAAAACCACGGAGAGCAATTATTTTAGACAGCCAAAGGTGGGAACCATCCCCTCTCCATCTCCCGAATTCAGAGGCGTAGAGCCGTGGCCATCCCTCATCTGCTCGGTTGGCCGGTCAGAGTGCAGAGCTGTTGGACCACGGACAAGCCGTGAAAACTTGTAGGCCCAGACTCACTCTGCATCCGCCGACCCGATGTTCGAGCTCTTACCCACACTAATCACTACAGGTCTGGGATTATACGGGAAGCTGTGGAAATACGTATTTCAACAGGGACACTCTTTGTCACTTAATACGTGGTTGCCAGCCATTAAGGATTTATATAGGTGCCCTTTCACTATTATTATTTCTATCCGATTTTTTCCAAATTCGTATTCTCCTCATCACGAGATGGTTCGCACTCCCACTGCCTTCGTCCTGCGCACAGGGAGCCACCTGGTGGCGAACGAGAGTACCACTTACTATAGACAACGGTAAAGCATTCTTAAGTTCAAGTTATTCAAACCTTCATATTATTATTATTACTATTATTATTATTATTATTATTATTATTATTATTATTATTATTATTATTATTATTATTATTATTATTATTATTATTATTATTATTATTATAAGAGCGGTTCCCCGGCTATTTAAACTGCTCGCCTTCTCTACGGCCATCTATGCCAACGCCCCAACGGACTTGAACTCGTAAACTTCCAAAGAATTTCGTCTTATACACAGATTTGCTAGCTCACTCTCACGCACCATCAAAGAACTTAAAACTTAGGAAATTTCATTTTTGTTATTGGTAACCCTTTTCTGAAGACTGTTTTTTAATGTACCGCAGTTGTCAACACTTCAGCAGGTTCCTCCTCTACTGTAATCTAAATATCAGATGCTTGTAAATATGTTCTCTAGCCAATCAAAACCGGTAGTCGGGAAGCTTCCCCATACAGAACTACACTGACTTAGCAAATGTCATGGGATAGTCACCTAATAGCGTGTGGGGCCTCTTCTGACCCTGCGAACTGCAGTGAGACGCCGTGGAAGTGAGTCGACAAGTCCCTAGTAGTCCTCTGGACGCAGCTGACACCAAATCGTTTGCAGAACGGCCGCCAATGCTGGTCTGTTCGTGGGTGCAGGATCCATGGCACGGAGCCTGCGTTCCAGGACATCCCAGATATGCTCGATAGGGTTCATATCGGGGCTCCTGGGTGGCCATGGCAGTCGTTGGACCTCCGCTGCATGTTCCTGGAACCATTCCCGGGCGACGTGGGAGCGATGTGGCGGCGCGTTATCATCTTGAAACACCGCAGGACCGTCTGGGCGCTGGAAGACCAAAAATGGGAGATGGTCTCCGAGCAGCTCAACATACCACGTACCATTCAAAGTCTCTTCCAGAACAACTAGGGGGCCCATTTCATACCAGGAAAACGCACCCCAGACCATAACAGAGACACCAGCGCCCTGGACCACACCTTCGAGGCAGGCGGGATTTATCGCTTCATGTGGCCTGCGCCATACACGACACGGTGCCTCCCATCGGCATGGTGCAGTTGAAATCGTGATTCGTCCGACCATATTACGTTACACCATTGTTCCAGTGTCCACCCCTGGTGACTGGCGACAAATCCGCGTCGTTGGACCCGATGACGTTGGGTTAACAGTGGCACTCGTGTGCGGCGCCGGCTCCCATACCCCATAGAACCCATGTTCCTACGGACTGTCTACTGGGAGACGTGTCTAACACGCCTGTGTTGAATTAAGCCGTGATTTGTTGTGCAGTTGCCCGTCTGTCACTATTGACAATCCGTCTCAGATGTCGCCGGTCACGGTCATCGAGGGTGGCTGGACGGCTGGTCGTTCGTCTGTTATGGACGGTGACACCCGCATTCAACCATTCACGATACACCCTGGACACGGTTGATCGTGTGAAGCTGAATTCCCGCATCACTTCAGAAATCGCACTTCCCATCCGTCGGGCACCGACCACCATACCCCGTTCGAACGGTGTCAGCTCACGACGACGTTCCATGTTACACCTGTCACATGCACAGCCACTGCTCACAAGGTCTCCTATACAGCTGCCGCTGGCACAGGGGGCATGTGGTGCGCAGACAACACACCTCCGCTTCAATGCTCCGCTATCCCATGACATTTGCTCAGTCAGTGTACATAAGCAGGGCGCTTTAGGGCCGTCTTGTCTGAATTGCTCCATTGCCTGGGAGTGTGACTTGACGGAGACCTAGGAAGCAGAGGCGCGGCCTGCTTGAAGAATATCCAGCGATACAACGTAATGGCAGAATTTTCCTAAACATGTGATAGCGCCTGCGGGTAGTTTGAGGGGAAGGTTCAAGCCGTTTTCTTTTTCTTTTAATGTAATTATATAAACTGGTGATTTAAATGTAGGATTTTCGGCGAAGTCTGAGGACTCTGTTTCTATTCCCTACCGGGAAATATGTAATGTAAGGGAAAGAAGAGCGATGACCCTCCGCCGTCTCCCATTCAACTTTGCAATTGGGTGACTAAAGTTTTCAAACTCTAAATTTTGTAAATCTCGTCTTGGCTTTAAAGGTTCCTCCTTCAGTCACCCTCTTATAGTATGGGATTAACTTCTGTATCTTTGGACCGTAAACCCACGTAGGTTTTTGTTCATTTCTATAAGGAGTGTTGGAGTTTCGTCTCCTTGCCTTTTTCGTTCATGGCCGGGTATGTGCAAACTTTTCTCTATTACTCTTAAGGCCATGTAGTATGGGTAATTATGCCCCTGTTTAACCTGTATTATCCATAAGAAAACTGTTCCTCGTTGCAACTCAGAACTCTTAAAAGGCTTATCATTCACTAAACCAACCATCGCAAAGGGGTAACCTAAGTCTAGTGGTAGCCCACGTCTTGGACTCAGCATACGCCACTGCTGGTGAGGGTCCCATAGACTGGAACCATACTCTAGTTGGTGTCTTACCAGAGACTTATATGCCCTCTCCTTTACATCTTACTACAACCCCTAAATACCCTCATAACCATGTGCAGAGATCTGTACCCTTTTTTTACAATCCCATTATGTGATTTATGTGATATTAACACCGAGGTACTAGGTGCTTGTAAGTTCAAATATTAATATTCTGACTTTCTGACTTCATGCCCACGTCTTAGTAATTAAATAATTAAAATGCAAGCAACAAGATCAATTATTGTAATGCTGGTTTCCGATGGAATTGGAGAATTCGCTGACTAGAAATAATACCCGCTTTTCGCTGTGCTCGTGACTGAATGAAGCCACTCCTTCTTCTTAGGGGATTCCCTGGTTCGTTTCGCTGTATTTCCTTGCTCGCTACGAGGACGGCTTAGCGCTCCACGCTTCAAAACCCCGCGTACCGGTATCTCCCTATAGACAATGGAATAAACTTTATCATGTATCCCTTATTCCTTGGTTCATGCTACTGTCGGGTACAATACAGAGATTTGAGAGTAGAGTCCATATATGTAAAAATAAATACGAGTTGCAACTTTAATGTGCTTTCCATCATATTTTGTATATTTGAACATATATTTCTAAATTGCACATTTTATTGTAACTTTTTTGATGATAATAATAAATAAAATCATGAATAAAAATATATAAATAAAATTACTCAAAAACTTAATAAAATTAATAAGCATAATTAACCGAAATGTCCGTAGTATGGGCGCCAGAGTTCACCAGAATGGATCCCTCGAATTTAGATAAGAGCATGATAAACTGTATATCACAGGGCGTGTACATAATGCTGCGTACTGGTACATCTGCTGCAGGCCTTACCTAACCTCCTGAAAACGACTAATTAGGTAGGAACTGCACCTAGGTTCATCAATAACACTGATTATAAAATAGCTAACTATATTCTTAACAATTCCGTGCATGAGCACCTCATCAACATACAACATTATACATATAATACACACATAAAATATTGCTGGAAGACTCCATATTTACAACAACAACAATAATAATGAAAATCGTGGGAAAACGAAAGCGAGAACTAAGCTACCATTTGTAGATAGTCCGATGAACAATGTATATGTATGAAGATAAATACCCTTCACTGTCTCTATATCAATTCGACTTACCGATTCTCATAATCGGCAGTTATCACATCACACAGATACTGTACCTTGTACTACTGTGTTCACATATTTTAACACTTGTTGTAAAGATATATACACACGTCTGTCGATCCTCAACATAAATTATGGAAAGTCTAAGATAGCTTTCACCAACATATAATGCTAGGCCGCCACAAGTGCTACCATACTTAATGCGCAAGCACTCTCCACAATCATCCACTTTCCACGAACATAACAAGACTACGCTCCACGAACGTTTCAAATCCAGTCCATTGCTGCCGTGTCACTCCAGTACCGTGTATCAGCACTACTTCCTTCCCGTACAGTGCGTCAGTTGTAGTTCTCTTATACAATGTCACTGGTTGTAGTTATCTTCCTTCTCGTTCCTTTACGATCACCTCTACAATCACCCTTACAATGTTCTTCATACAATCTCCCATACAATGTTTTTGGTTTCCGCCGTATGATCAACCTTTATAGACATCAACATCCCCCTCCTCTCAGATGATACGTCTGGATTGGTGCTTGCCAGCCAATCATGGGTGGTCCTCTTCTCAAGCCCAAGCCCTGAACTACTTCTTCCTCCCAAGACAATAACAAACTCTGGGGAGTTTTACATGAATCATCGAATTTCCCTGGTACAACAACAAGCTCATCTCATCAGGCTGGGATATATACATGACTAATGGAATTTCCTGACACAAGTACATCACACACTGGGGTAGCCAGATGACTCATTCAAATTACCAGAGTTATTAAAGCAATGTTTTCCCACTCGTGCAAAACAAATTACTCATACCTACATATGTGGATATCTTCCAGCTTACCAATATAAATGGCAAAATATATAAATGAAATACTAATAATAATAATAATAATAATAATAATAATAATAATAATAATAATAATAATAATAATAATAATAAATCGAATACTGACAATAATATCTCTAACTTCTACATATAATTCGGGGGTGTGATATATGTACTATCACATTATGAGGAGACATATCCTTAATATCCTTAATATGCTATAGTTAACATTTTAAATAAATTTCACATTTGAGAAGTTATAAGCAATAATTCTTACTTACTGGTCACCCCGTATATTTTAGCAGCCACTCGGTAAGTGAATCTTCCACGAAACTCTTTTGACTGTGATGTTCACTCCTTAGAATCTCAGTCATCACTTATACAGTCTAAACTAATGGTCGAACAGCATTCCTGGTCTTTGAGTCGATGAGCCACAGTCATGACATTCCAATTGTGACAGCGCTACACAGGCGTGTCCTGGTTGTTCGTCAACGTATATTTGGTACATTTGCTCTGAGTTCAACTTTCTCCATCCATACCATGATGATATACTAATAGCTGTTGTATATCGGTTCAGACACTGCCAGTTTGAATGTTCGCTTGTCCCAGTGTAGTCTTTTTCAAATATACGTACTAGACACCACTCTACCAGTCACTACAAAACCGCGTAATAGGGAGTATTTCCCTCCTCATAGCTTTGGCGTCAGAAAAGGCATCGGGCTGTAAACAATGCCAAGTCCACATTTCGATACGGTAACTACCCGAGACCAAACTATGATGTGGGAAAAGCGGCAACAGCAGAAGAAGAAGAAGACGTATATTAGTTCTGTGCAGCATTTTTATTATTTATTTAGCCCAAAATGAAACAATAAATCTAAATCGATTTTTGTTTACAATTTGTTTTACGTCGCACCGACACAGATAGGTCTTATGGCGACGATGGAATTGGACATGGCTAGGAGTGAGAAGGAAGCGGCCATGGCCTTAATTAAGGTACAGCCCCAGCATTTGCCTGGTCTGATAATAGGAAACCACGGAAAACCATCCTCCGGGCTACCGACGGTGGGATTCGAACCCACTATCTCCCGGATGCAAGCTCAGAGCTGCAGTTACATCTATTTAACATTCCAAATTCGTAAGTTGCAATTCCAAATACTAATGATATGTGTTAAATTAGATCTGTTTCCCCTATAGGGAGATCTATTTGAAGTTTTTTTTAAAACAATAGCCATTATAAACAAAGATTCAGAGCGTACGTGGTTTACAGTGATCTGATGGCCAGATGCAGTGATGGATTTTGTCCAGAAATTTCTTAATTTCACATGCTGTCCATACTCAAGTAATTTCTAATGAACCGTAATCTATACTGATATATAAAGAGAGACTATGAGTTTGTATGTAAGGGGTAATCTCAGAGACTAATGGACCTATTTTGAAATTTCTTGAAAGATAACTAATTCAAGTGAAAATAGGATATGTATCACCCCGGAATATGTATATATATGCATTTATTTGTCGTAAGTATGTACAGAGTTCTCCTCCACATTCAACAGACACTAGGCATGAACTGAATAAATGAATGGGTGTATGAATGAATGAATGAATGAATGAATGAATGAATGAATGAATGAATGAATTGTTGATGATTGTTGTTTAAAGGGGCCTAACATCGAGGTCATCGGCCCCTAATGGTACGAAATGAGACGAAATGAAATGACAAATTGAAAGCCCAAAAACATCAAAAAACAAACCCCCACGGCACTTAACGCCCTTGAAAGTGCCTTGGCCTGCCAAGCGACCGCTGCTCAGCCCGAAGGCCTGCAGATTACGAGGGGTCGTGTGGTCAGCACGACGCATCCTCTCGGCCGCTATTCTGGGATTTCGAGACCGGGGCCGCCATCTCACCGTCAGATAGCTCCTCAATTCTAATCAGGTAGGCTGAGTGGACCTCGAACCAGCCCTCAGGTCGAGAGAAAAATCCCTGACCTGGCCGGGAATCGAACCCGATGCTTCCAGGCGAGAGGTAAGCACGCTACCCCTACACCACGGGGCCGGCTCCAAAAACATCCACTGACCACAATTCAAAACGTGAGGACGAAGAATGAATGGATGGATAGATATGAATTTAAAACGATCGGTGGAACCGACTCACAGTGCCTCACATGCACAGAAGAGGGCGTAGAAAAACAGTATTACTGACCAAGCGACTGCTTCTATAGCACAATACTGAATCGATGATACTTGTCGAAAGGGGTCCAAAATCGAAGTCAGCGGCCCCTCACAATAGTACTTATCGCTCGGAAAGTAGAACCATGGCATTTATCATGTTGCGGTACTAATCAAGAATAGCGTAGACTAGCGGTATTCCACATATTATGGTACTACTCACGGGTAATGAAATTCGCACATGTATTAGAGACCTACTTCTCTTTATTGCAAGTTTCTTTACGTCGCACCGACACAGGCAGGTTTTATGTTATGGCGACGATGGGACAGGAAGGAGCTAGGAATGGAAAAGAATGTTGGCCGGCAGGGCAGGGGAGGTGGTGGTACTGTATAAAATGTCTAGTCACTAGATTGCGTGCCAAAAGCCTGGCTTAAATTCCAAACCTCTCCGCAGTACTCATATGGAGTGAGGGCATATGACGCTGTTGATGGTGATTCGTCCGTCGGATGGTGACGTTAAGCCTTGAGGAGACCCCTTGGTGCTATTCTACAGGAGTAGGCTATGTGCCTGCGCCGGGTTTCGCCCTCTCCCTACTATCATATATCACGTCATTCATTTCATCTCATTAACTCCCCTGATGGGGTTGACGTCAGAAAGAGCATCCGACAGCACAAACCCGCCACGACAGATTCATCTCACCACATACCCGACCCCGCAGGGAAACGGGACAAGAGTTGGACAAACAAACATTACAGACCTACGCCGTTTCGCACATAGCGGCGCCATTTACAGGCAGTGCAAACCTACGATGTTCATCACATAAGGGTACTAACCACAGGGACTCGTACAATCCCGTGGTGTTCCTCATATAGTGGGTTCCCTCATCCCATGGTGTCGCGCATATAGTGCTACTAATCACAGGTACTGTAAAAGCCGTCGCGCTCTCGGTTGCTACTAATTATAAACCTATTTGGTACCCAACATAATGGTACTACGCGCAAGTAAAAGCGACGCATGGTGTTCCCCGCGTGGTGGTGCTAATCACAAGTAGTTTTATGGTTCTAATTTGATCATCCCTTGGTCGCCCCTTTTAGTCGCTTCTTACGACAGGCAGGGGATACCGCTAGTGTATTCTACATGCGCGTCCTCCACCCGCAGGGGGTTGACTGAATTGTATTTCTTCATGCATGAATGAATAAACACTTCTCTCCCACTCAAGGGCCTCTATTCTTACAAGGCTTCACCAGACTTGCCCTATGACAATGATGATCGGGGATCTGATGAAGCCTAGCTTTAATTTGAATTATAAATTTACAGTGGTGATACCCACAAGGGAGGAGTGGGCCGCGGACGATGGGGCCCGTCTTAAGTCTGGGGGCTGTATATGGTACACAGATGGCTCGCGGACGGAGGCGGGCACAGGCGCCGGGGTCTGGGGGCCTAAGACAAGGCTCTCCCTTCCTATGGGTAAATATGCTACTGTTTTCCAGGCTGAAGTATACGCAATACTAGCCTGTGCTGTAAATATATGGAGTATGCCTGGACACAGAAGACACATCACTATATGTAGTGATAGCCAGGCAGCGTTAAAAGCACTATGTGCAGTTAAAACAACATCAAAACTGGTATGGGAATGCCAAAGGATGTTAGATCAGCTGTGTGAGCTTAGCTCAGTTACCCTATTATGGGTTCCTGGGCACACAGGAATCAGTGGAAATGAAGAAGCTGACAAACTAGCGAAACAGGGCTCAATGGGTTCCTTCACAGGACCAGAGCCCTTCCTGGGAGTGTCACTCCGAAGTGTGAGACTGGCAATATCCCAATGGATAAACCAGTCTCACCTAGATATTAGGAAGAGGTTAACCATAGCAAGACAGGCACGTGAACTTATCAAAGGGCCTAGTCAAAGATATAAAAAGGTCCTAATGAATTTGAATAGGGCCAGAATGAGAATGGTAGTTGGACTGTTAACAGGCCACAATACCTTACGGAGACACCTACACCTCATGAAAATCACCCAGGATCCGATGTGTAGAAGATGCGGTAAGGAGGAGGAGACCTCCGCGCATGTGTTATGTCAGTGCGAGGCTTTTGCAAGCACTAGACATCGATACCTGGGCTCACACTTTGTGAGCCTGGAGGACATCAGGAATGCCAAAATCCGGACACTGGTATCCTTTATAGGAGCACTAGGGCTGGACTAGGCAAACCCGTTCAAGGGGCACAAAGGGTCTTCATAGACCTACGTGTGGAGTTCTGTGAAAACAGGGCCCACCCATTTCTTATCTATCTATCTATCTATCTATCTATCTATCTATCTATCTATCTATCTATCTATCTATCTATCTATCTATCTATCTATCTATCTATCCCACTCAAGGATAACCACCAGCTGGGGAGAGAGCATTCCTAATTGAATGAATGCACGGATGAATTTATGAATGAATGCTTGAATGGATTAATTAAATGCACTTGGCCTACAGCTGCGAAGCATGCATGAACAGCAAAGACCAGTCACGGATAACCAGTAACTGCGGAGAGAGCCCTCATTATTGAATGAATGGGGGAATGAATGTTCTCATCCTACAGTTACGGAACACCAGCAGCTGAGGAAGAACATTCCATCTCTTGGACTCTGACCCATTACGTGCAATTTAACAATTACAAATAATTACATGATGGAGTACTAACAACAACGACAATACAATGATAATAATACTGTACTTATTACCACCATTGGCAGATTCTTGACTAACAGATTAATAGCTCAAACACCTGTCTATCCGTAGTCTTCTCTACCCGCATTACAGGATCTTGAAACTCTCTTGTATATACATTTCTAATTGCAATTAATAACTTACTGATATTACTAGGCTTATACCATTCTTTGGTTATCATCCTAATAATTCTATAGCCATTTCATCCACACTTAATATACGTCGTTTACTGCTATTCAAACATTTCCTTCTAACCGCTAGGGTTTCTTTACAGGATTTCAGCATGTGAAGTTCTTCTCTTTGTTCACTACAGATAAGGCACCTAACTGTATCCTTCCCTATAATCCATCTCTCCTTTTTATATATATTCCCATCATCCACCAGATCAAAGCTTGAGTGTCCTCTTCTATTTACATTCACATGATTTATGCTCATACCCTGATTTATCCAATTCAGTTCTAAGAGGGTCACCTCATCCTACATTCGGGTACCAACCACTGCCTTTGAATATCACTAAGTCGTATAATAATTAGTTTACTCGTCGATACCTCCAACCTCTCGAGGTCTTTCTCTCAATAATTCCCGAATCCCAGCCTGTCCAGCATAACTTTAAGTTTAGTTAGCCAGTACTCTCCCTGAATATTGTCTCTCTGGTGTTAATATAACCTGCAGAAGCTGGCCACCCTCTCTTATTTTCAATCTTAATAAATATATTGAATCCATGACCTTTGTGCCCTAAGAATTTTAAGTATGAAAACTTACTACATTTCTGAAAATTTCTTGATATCACGGGAGTGACACGTGGCAACGAGGTAGCTACTTTCCGTCCCACGCTGGGATACGTGACGTCATCCGCACGTGTCGGCAGTGGAAGGATACAGAAGGAGGTTTATGTCGAATAAATATAATTAAATGAAAGAATTAGTGGTGAATGCAATATAATGATGGTCCTGTATTTATCTTTTAGACAATTGGTCTTTAGTAAGACGGATTTGAGACTGCTAAGCCATTTCTGGGGATTATTTCAGAAGGGCGCGTGTGTCTAGCGTCCCCACGCGAAGTCGACAGAAAAGTAGTGCCTATCAAATGAGGTCATCTAACCAGTTACATTAAGGTGCATGAATTTTAAATGTCCAGGAACACTACCGATAGCCATGTAGCAAGTATGTGGTTACATCCAAAACTCTTTTAAATACGGTTCATTTAAGTCAGAAAAGTTACGCAAATTTTCTTGGCGGCAAAGAGAAAATGCCTGGAGAGAGGGGGTACTGTCTATAAATATAGAAGGGACGCCATGTTGAAACCCCTGCATTTTGTATCGTGAGGCTGAAGACAGAGGGTTGAACTGCTCTGTAAATCGATCGACAAATGTAGACTAAGTCCAACCAACAGATTTTAGCCGATGTGGCTGGGGTCTTGACTCCGTGTGGAGATAGTTTTTCTTTGAGCAGAAGTAATTGTATAAAAAGTACGGCCAAGATAGAGGAAGAAGTTTTTATATATAGTTGTGTGTGGTAAAGGAAGTAATTCGTGTGCGGGAAATAAATACTATCAGTCGAGTGCGATCAATAAAATCAACAAGTGAAAGGTATTTCTCATTTTTATGTTTTATTTCCAGGAAAAATAAATAAAGATTATGATGTACAGCCAGAAATGTAAAATGGCTAGATAAGCGGCGGAACGTCACGTGTGAGCCGAAGGATGGAATCCGACGTCATTCTGAGGTAGGTGCTTTGCCATCTTACCACCTACTATATCTTGTTTTGTGATGTCAAACTTAAGTGCATTTGAAATGGGTTTTTATGACGCAGTTGGTCACCCCTATGTTTTTGGCGAATGTCAAAATGTGACGAAAGGTCATTTGTTTTATTTTCTGCTTGGATAAATATAAAATATTGCGAGTGCCGTGTGACATGTAAAAGTTAGTAGTGAGGCTTCGAAGTGATATCACGTCCAGAGTAGATCGTCATTTCCGTGAATTTATTGCCTATACCTTTGTGATGTCAAATTCAGATATTTTATCTGACGTAAAAATTTTCTGTTTGAAATTTGATGGAATTAATGTAAAGAAGTCTATGGTTACCCATTTTCAATCGAGTGGAAGAGCGCTGTCGGGTTGAGAAATTTAGAGTGGTGAATTTGGTCACGAAGGGAAACGTTATTCTATGTCCATTTAAACTGTGTCTGACTGACGATAAATAGTAGAATTTTAACCGTCATTTTGTTAAATCCGGTTTTGGAAAATACGAGATCATTATGCGAAGTGTTCATTATTAATGTATTTGTGCGTGTTATGCGTCGTGGATTCTAAATATGTTATTCAGTTTCTTTGTTAGTGAGAGCCGTCGAGTTGAGGCAGAGTTCAGAGTTGTCGTATGAGTTGAGATAGGATTTGTGAATCAGGTAATTGGAAGCCTGTAAATGTGCCGGGATATGTATAAGCCCGAGGGAGATTTTGTGTAATGTTTGGGATGGAAAGTAGAACTAGAGAATCCATGCCGGTATTAATTTGCGACGTGTACAATTAGTGTAGGACATTTTGAAGTATAATCTGTGTGCATTTTGTTGGTCAGGAAGATCGTATTTGTTTAATTATGTCGGCGAAGTAAAAGGTTTCATTCTGAGAGGCCAGTCAAGCAAGACGAACAGATGTTTCATATCACAGCAGAGCGGGGTCGCGTCTCAATGCCGTCAGCTGATAGGAGTTCGCAGCTCGAATGACGGAACGTGCAGAGTGTGTTATGCATTGAAACGAGATTGCATTTCTTGGCAGGGGATAACGTTAACTGTTGGATGTAGTTAAAATTTTCATCCGGGAATAACGTGTGTGTTATTAGATACTGTAAATTTGTTTAATTGAGATTGTAATGTAATTTGAGACCACGAACTTAGAGTATAATGAGCGACGTTAGCCAATTTCAGGGTTATCCAAAGTATAGAGCGATGGTAATGATGATTGTTTTGTTTGTGAGGGGCGCACAAAGCTTCACGGAAATTTTATGACAAGATATGACATCGTAATCGGTTTACATTGTACGGCGAGTTACTTATTGTTTTGCACTTAATTATCAGGGTTACCCAAGTAGTAATAATGGTTAGTATTATATTAAATTAAAGTGTGATGTCACGAAACAGGATAAATACTGGAAATAAGTGATGTAATTTTTTTCCAGCTACCGACGATATCCATCCAACATGATTAAAAATGAATTACGTCAAGACAGTAGGGACTTGTGAAAGAAACTATTCGTCCGCGGAGATATTTAATTTGTTGTTCATTAAGATTTCATTAAATCATTTAAATCTATTTAATTATTAAATTAAGTGGAAACGTATTTTGAAATAACTTTAAACCATGCGAATAACTTGAGGATGCATTCTGGAAATCTTAGTTTATTTTTCAGGGGAATATGTAAATGTTAACGTAACGATTAAGGGGACATATCCGAAGGTAATGGATTTTACTGCCACAAAGGATTGTGAGCATTGTTGTTGTTCCATTATTTGACTTTGATTGATGGAGCAGTGAATGTGCTGGGGTTAGTAAAAGTGGAAACTTTGGTCATCAACCGATGTAACTTAATTGTGTTTAGCCTTCAGTTTAGAAACTTGGATGGTCATGGGGTCATCAACCTCAGTGACTTAGAGTAGGGCCATATGGCACCGTAGCATCATTTTCCTTGCGGTCATCATCCACAATGACTTTAAAGTAACTTAGAAGTTTAGAAGTCGGTCCATGACATAGTGGCAGGTCACATCGATTCAATTAAGGGTCCATGCCGTATAACCACTGTGTGGCACACACCGATTGGACCCAGAGTCCGGAGTTCGTGTTACGAGGACTGGATCATAAAGAATCACCATGATAGTACATGTAGTCCCACGTGGAAGCCGAATCTAAGGATTTCCAGACTTTCTTTTATTTAATTAATAATTGAGACAATTGTTTCTAATAACGATGCCCATCAGGCAGTTATGTCAAAGGCTCACACCAGTGTTCTGACCTTCTGTGCAAAATGATTGTGGTGTCCAGTGGACACGATTGGATCCCAATGATACCGATGATAAATGATTAACTCTTCAGAGATTACTTGAATAAATAGGAATATTTTTAAACAGACCTTTCATTTGAGTAGATAGATTAGAATTACTGAACCCTACCTTTACCTCAGCAAGTGACGAAGAACGCGATACGACCCAAGAGACAGATCTCATGAAATTTTGCTGATAGGTAAGGAAGGTAGGTATCCTTCATAGTGGACCAAAAGGGTTCAATATCAAAATTTTCTTAAGAAGATCAACTTGATAATCTTACTCCACAATTTGCTGTACAATTTGGTAAGCCCATTATAATTTTACAAAACATTCTTATTACCTGGTTCAGCATCTCACACTTTCTGTACACCCCATAGTTCAGCTCCATATATCATTCGATTTTTCACTACAGCTTGTAGGACATTTTTCTGAATTTTATGATCTATATTTGGGACTTATTTTCAAGAATTCGAATTACTAATAATGCTAAAACATCCTTCCATTTTGCTTGTTTCATCTGGAGGAATTATTTCCCGTTATTTTCTATATACGAGTATATTCCCAAGCACTCTAATCAATTCGTGATCTCCACTTTACATCTATCTATTGTCCATTGTTCATTCTTCGCTCGTTTACAGCCCAGAACTTTCGTCTTGGAGACGTTAATTTTTAATGGCCATTTTTTTTTGGAAAAATTGCCTCAGCATTGATACTCTTTTGCATGCCTCCGGCCGTGAACGTCATCAGCAGGACATCGTCCGCAAAAATTAGGCCTGGTACTTCATTATTTATTAAAACTGGACACGACCTCCTTACATCCCCCAAGTCCAATTAATATATCATAGAGTCGAACGAAGGTAGGTGATGCAGGAAATATTAAATTAGGAGTGAAGTCTTAAAGGAAGTTGATGAATATTGTTACTTGGGTAGTAAAATAACTAACGATGGCAGAAGTAAGGAGGACATAAAATGCAGATTAGCACAAGCAAGGAAGAGCTTTCTTAAGAAAAGAAATTTGCTCACTTCAAACATTGATATAGGAATTAGAAAGATGTTTTTGAAGACTTTCGTGTGGAGCGTGGCATTGTATGGAAGTGAAACATGGACGATAACTAGCTCAGAAAGAAAGAGAATAGAAGCTTTTGAAATGTGGTGTTACAGAAGAATACTGAAGGTGAGATAGATAGATCGAATCACAAATGAAGAGATACTGAATCGAACTGGCGAGAGGAGATCGATTTGGCTAAATTTGACGAGAAGAAGAGATAGAATGATAGGACAGATCTTAAGACACCCAGGACTTGTTCAGTTGGTTTTTGAAGGAAGTATAGGTAGTAAGAACGGTAGGGGTAGACCAAGGTATGAATATGGCAAGCAGATTAGAGCAGATGTAGGATGCAGTAGTTACACAGAAATGAAAAGGTTAGCACAGGATAGGGTGGTATGGAGTGCTGCATCAAACCAGTCTATGGACTGATGACTCGAACACAACAGATAAATAACAAAAATAAAATTGAAGATAGCTTACACCCTTGTTTCAAACTAGATTTAGATCATATTTGACCACATACCACCCCATCACCTACCCTAATACATTGCAACATTGCAACCCTCCACAGATCACCTCAATCGCTTGTATCATCTTTCTAGACACCCGTAATAGGCGTAGTTTCACGACCAATGCGCCCCTGCTGACTGTGTTAAAGGCCTTTATAAATCAACAGCCGTTATACATAGTTTCCCTGATTTTCATCTGGTATATTTATCTATTATTGTTTTTAAATCATAATGTTATCTACTGTTCTTCTACCTTTGCTGAAACCATTCTGATATATCGAGAGGTTGAAAATTCTTCCTCTCATTTCATCAGTCTATTTGCCTAAATTCTTGTATATAATTTGGTTAGGTATCCAGTTATATTATGCCTCTGTAGTTATTTCTTTTTTTTACAATTCCTTTTACGCTGCACCGACACAGATAGGTCTTTGGCGACGATGGGATAGGAAAGGCCTAGGAGTGGTAAGCAAGCGGCCGTGGCCCTAATTATGGCACATCCCCATGATTTGCCTGGTGTGAAAATGGGAAACCACGGAAAACCATCTTCAGGTCTGTCGACAGTGGAGTTCGAACTCACTATCTCCCGGATGCAAGCTCGCAGCTGCGCGCCTCCCAACCGCACGGCCAACTCGCCCGGTCTGTAGTTACTTGGATTAATTCTCTCCCCACGCTTTTTGTAAATTGGACATACTATACCTATCTGCCATAACTTACGAAATTCCGAAGAATCAAATATCTTATTGAACAATTTTACTAACATTTCCAGTGTTTGTTGACTTTTGACTGCTTCTTCCCAAAACTCACTTGTTTCACCACTTAGACCCCCGCTTTTCTACATTTGGCCTTTCTTACCATTTACAAAACCTCATATTCTAATATTTCTTTATCTAAGCAGGGGATACGTACCTCCAGACACGTTCTACTGTTTTTCCAGGTATCATGACTTCCTAACAATTTGTGAAAATAATTAACTCACACTTCATTACCAATTTTAAGATTAACATAACCTCTATCACCTCTACTTATTTTGTTAATTCTATTCCATACCTTATCACTATGATTATTTTTAAAATCTGTGTTTATTAATTTCGTCTGCTCTTGTTGCCACATCCTATTTTGTGCTACTAATATCACTTTGTATTCCTTTCTTAGTTAACAGTACTGTTCACGAATCCCAGGACCACTCTCTTTCGTAAATGCCTTTGGAGCTTTAATCACTTACAATTCCTTAGTTTGACACATTTCACTACACCACATGTTGCCCTTATATTTATTATTAGTCTGATTGCTTTTCATATGAACTTAAAGGTTTTTTCTACTAAATCGCTAGATGCACATTAATACTCAATAACACTACCTCTATTCCACTCTTAATTATCCAAAATTCTTCTCCTCTTAAATACGCCCCTATTCTTTTGGGGGTATTCCCGCACTACTTATATTTATTCTACTATCCTCTTTTTTCTTATAGTATTATCTTCCTCCTGCTCCATCCCATACACCCTTAAGGTAAAAGATACCAGAGAATGATGTGATTCGGCCCATTCTTTTATCTCTATTTCATTTACCATTTCTAAAATATCTCCTGTACACACAATCAAATCAATTTCACTGCCTACGTCTGCTGTGATATTATGTTAGCTTGGATGGGGTGAAGAAGCTTCTAGAGTACATAGGAATGGGATCATACTGGGTGACTAATATTGAAAGGGATGACAGGAGATTGCATAAGAAAGTAGTTCAAAGAGTGAAAGATATAGAAAGACAAACAATTAGGACAGAATGCAATAGTAAGAGAACACTAATAGAATTTTGTAAAATAAGTGAGAATATGACAATAAGGACACAAATGTTAACAAAAAGGATAATGAGAAGAATAATCTGGCGGCTGATGGGAGTGTATAAAAATAAAGCTTTAAGAGAAAAAAATGACGAAAATAAGTGTATTTTATGTAATTCAAATATGGAAGTGGCTCATTTGATTAAGGACTGCAAAGAAACAAGAAACATTAGAGAGAAATACATAGAAAGGAAAGAATTGGATAAAATTCTAAATGAAAATGAACTCTACACACTCTCTAGTCTATTAAGCAGAGAATGGAAGAAACCGGGAAAGATAGCCAAATTATTTAATATTATGAGAGGCATTTGGGAATTTTTTTTTAAAGAAAACAGAGATAATTACATGTAGCTACGTTCAAAGATATATGTAAGCAACTATTAATGAATATGTCTGTGGTAGTAGATTATAACTGAATATGGTACAAGTTACAAGTAAGTGACAGTTCGAAACTGAACAGAACCAGTGACATGTGATAGTGATGGATGCGATGATCGGACGTCCTCTTCCCCGTAGTGGTGGCCATCCTTGGATGGAGGGGGAGGGGGTGATGTCCGTTCATTGTTTTCAATCGGTCGTGTGGAATTAATAAATTCCATTTATTCACAGATATGGAACATTATATAGTATAACTCACTAATAAGTAAAGGCGACAATAATTATAAGTTTAGTATTATGTTTCGTTTTTTATATTTGTTCAGTTTTGTTTCTTTGTTCCTTAGGTATTGTATATTTCTAATTAGTAGATTCAATTCATTGATATGTAAGCCGTACTGTATACCTTCTAATGAGATTGTTGGTTGTTTGTCTGCCCGTTTTATTTTATTTTGGTTTTATTTTAGTTTGGTTTTGTTAGTTTGTTTGTTTTTGGCTGCTGACATACAGTAGAGTTGGAAGAGGGGGGATAGGCCTGACCTATCTCAAGCTAAAGTGTTGATTCGGTACGTCTGCACATGTAAAGTAGAGTAAAGTAGTAGTGAATAGTGTTAGGTTAGAGGAAGTAAGTTGTCAACGAGACAGTGAAAGATGAGCCGAGTTATAGAATCCGTCTTGGCAGTGAAATACAGGTGTGACAGCCTACATGTAGAGCTAGGCAATCCGCACACATGTGGGTTGTTACAGGAAGGAGTAGTGAGGAAATAACATTGACAGCTTAAAGGGTCTATGAGGTATCGGTTTCCGAGCCTCATGAGACATGTCTGGTCGTGACATCCCAGGGAAGGGTGGTAGCAGTTCCTCACCAGGGGTGATGTCGCGGCCAGACAGATTTAGGATAGATTTAGTATATATTCATGTAGTAAAGTAGTTAGTTTAATTAGGTGGTGTGTTGCATGTGGAGCTGGCGATCCGCCCATGTGCAAGATGCTACAAAGTAGATTTAGAAGTAGTTAAGTAGTATATTCATGTAGTAAAGTAGTTAGTTTAGTTAGGTGGTGTGTTGCATGTGGAGCTGGCGATCCGCCCATGTGCAAGATGCTACAAAGTAGATTTATAAGTAGTTAAGTAGTAAGTAGTTAGTGTCTAGCTATAAATAGTCTGTGAGTGTTTATTTTATTGGAACATTGTAACTGGGCGAAAGCCTGTTATGTTCAGTTCAATAAAAAAAAATATGATGTTAGCTTTCCAGTTTCATCACCCCCGCCACCATCCATATATAGATTTTCTGCAGCACGTAGTTCAAAAAGTTTATCCCCATCCGTTCTTTATCCCAACTATTTCTGTTACCTCTCATTGGGTCTGTTCCTTCTTTACTATGTGCTGTAATTGACTCCCCATTCCGTGCATACCAATCTCCCAACATAATTTCTGATTTTTCAAAGTTACCTCTCATTAAGTTAATCTCCTCTATTAAATCCTCAAAAAATGTCATGTTTGTGTATGGTGAACCTAGTGAATGATTATATAGGAAGCCTATATATATATATATATCCCTGTGTACTATCTTCCAGTTTGAGCTTTATCCAAACTACATCTTCCGTATTGTTAGGTAATTCGCCTACCTGATTAATAATCTCCTCCTTTATTAGAAGTGATATTCCTCCAGGAGTTCTCCCTCATGCCTTCTCTTTCTTTTTATTACACTTCTCGCAACAAATCCCTTCCACGAAAAGATCCTCCCTTCGGCCATCCACGTTTCTAAAAAGGCAAATATCTAAAAAAAATGTCCACAAGCTCAAACATTCTATCATTCCCCAGTTTACTTAATAAGCCTTCTATATTAACAAATCCAATTCTCCATACTAGTTATTTCGCTTTTTTGTTATCAGTCACACTTCCTATTTTACTTCGTGTATTTATTGTCTTATCAATTTGAACTATACCCTACTTCTATGAGGAGAGCTCTAAACTCTCCCTAGCATCATTCCTTCCCGTTTATTTCCCTTTCGCTCTACAACATCTCCCTTCTTAGCTCATATGCATAGGGGTCGATGACCTTCGATGTTAGGCCCCTTAAAACAACAAACATCATCATCATCATCATTCGCTCATATGCATTTCAAGTTCTGTCCTTGATTCTCTTTATATGATGTTATACTTTGTTACTGCTTTTTACAGCTACCGGCGTACTACAGGTGCTAGCCCTCGATTCTACATCAGGTGTTTACAGCACAAGTCGCTGCTCGGTACTGATGACAACGCCGTCATTCTCGGTAGCTGTCAGCAAACTCGTTGGCAGGTGCTCCGCTCCTGTTTCTTGCGCGCCATCATTCCTTCTTCCGTGTTATAGTGCTGGCACTGCACTACTTACTCGCGCCAAGGCTTCCAGCTGAGATGACGAGTAATTCTTTATCCAGCCATCGCCTATGATGAAAAGTCTCTTACCCCTTATGAACGCTGTAAGGCCCTCTCTTTTTGCTCTTCTCGAGTGGAATCGAAGAACTCGTATCTCCGTTCTTTCTTCAACTCCCAGGACTCTCTGGATCCAAACTTCCGCCCCTTTTATTTTCTTGGCATTCCGGAGAGTTTGATAGGCTTTCATCCCGGATACCAATTACTGCACTTTAATCGGCCTATTTCCTTGGGTCCTTCCTATTCTCTGCACGTCATCCACATTGGATTCCGTGCAATTTACTTTCACTCATGCCGTAAGCACTTCCAACACAAGATAATACTGACAATTTACCCTCACCCCTATTGTCCTTAATCCAATACATGTACAGGCATCTGCTACGTTGGGCAAGCGTTGACCTCCGGGCCAGCATCTCCAGTTCCAGTGTGCGCTGCTCCAACAGCAAGCGATGATCCTTTGCAATTTTCACTAATAATAATATTATTTGCTTTAGGTCTCACTAACTACGTTTACGGTGTTCGGAGACGCCGAGGTGCCAGAATTTAGTCCCGCATGAGTTCTTTTACGTGCCAGTAAATCTACCAACACGAGGCTGACGTATTTGAACACCTTCAAATACCACCAGACTGAGACAGGATCGAACCTGCCAAGTTGGGGTCAGAAGGCCAGCGCCTCAACCATCTGAGCCACTCAGCCAAGCGCAATTTCCACTTCCTCCTGATATTTATTCAGGGATTCTTTCATACTTGTCATGTCACCTCCCAGGCAATCTTTCAAGCCCTGAATGTCCTTATTCTGTTCCACGATCATCTCCCTGGTCGTGTCTGCTTGGCTGACCTGTTTTAATTTTTTGAATATCCTCCCAACTCAGTGTCCAAGGATTGCTTTCCATTCCTCAAATTACTACTAGTAATAGCACCGCGATCACTATCGCTGCCAATATCATTTCAAAGTAATTTACATCACATTTTAGTCCACATGCCTGGTACTTTATGCGGTTGTTCCATCGACCGATGACCGCTCGGTAGAGTTCTACGCCCATTCCCATTTCGCTTACACAACAAGCACACACGTCTGCTTCACTTGCAGGGCTCCAATCCACTGTGACCGCGGAATATGAAAGGTTTCCTACAAACAGCATGATTGAAGAAAAAAATGGCAGCAGTAATTAATCTGAATGTTTGTATGTTTGCCGGTTTGTATTTTTTCACGTAAAACCTATTTGACTGACGAGTTCAAATTTGGTAAGATTATAGCTGTTATCTTTGGTTAACAATTAGGCTACTTACTATCACACTATCTTTTAAGTGAGACATGCAGCGATAGAAAACGTGAAGCAAGTCGGAGGAAAACGTACGCCTGGGCCCCTTTAAATTGAAAACGCTGTCTAAACGGCCAGTCCCTATTGAACAATGGGACGCTCCAAGTGTACTTAAAATTCGATTTCCCAGAAAGAAGTTCATATCATTTGTTTCCGTATCTCTAATAATTTTCGAGAAAAAAGTGTTCTCTGTCTTGTCGCACACCTTATCCTTGGCCTCTTTGTCTTGATTCTTTCATGTAAAGATTGTTTGACGGACTGTGATCGAATTTGGCAAGCTTACAACTGGAACCGTTGATTATGCAGGCTACTTATTAGCACACTGTACCTTAAGTGTACACTACTTCGCCTAGAATTCTGTATACACTTTAGAATTCCATAATAAAGCACGGGTACATCAGCTAGTATGTTATAAAGACTAAGAATGGCGTAAGAAACATTCCCAACATTAAAAGTTTGTTATAGAGCGGCAAATACGTAATAATAATAATAATAATAATAATAATAATAATAATAATAATAATAATAATAATAATAATAATAATAATAAAGGATCTGTGCTTGATTACCTGCCTGGTCGAGGTATCGTGTCAGTATCAGATCCAGGCACATATGCTTATAATTTTATTCAGCATGTTCTGTATTTGGCGTGCGCGGATACGAGAGAGAAGCGCGTGAGGACTGATGCCATGGAAATGTCCACGCAAGGAGTGAGTGCGATGAAGATAATTGTGCAACGGAAACCGAAGAGGGCAGGTCTCGAACGCGCACCCCGTGATAATGCCGTTGGAGTGAAAATCGCAGAGAGCCAACATTCCGCATAGAAATGTTATATGGATACCCAGCCTAGCGGGACGAAAACGTGGTATTAAATTAAATTTTCAACCTCGATTTACGCCTTAATTAGGATAACTATGACACTATATGCCTTTTCAGAATTAAGAAGAAAAATTGAGCGGAAGGGATGTGCTATATATTCTCGAGTAATGTAAATTACGCAGTTGTGATACTATTACGTAAACGAAGCGTCCCCTCGCGATACACAGAACACATGGCCTGCTACGGGAATTCCCCCGTTTGCCTCAAAGGCAGGGATGACGCTTTGGACGATTGCAAGAAGTTTACGATCTAATTCATTTCCGCATTCAATCAAGACTCATTAGATCATCTTAGCTACCTCTCGAATGCACTGCTTCACTGATATTCCCGGTATCAATGGAATAGAATGATATCCCCTCTGGAAAGTTTCTAGCGTCAGCCATCTTGTGCCATTTTTAAATAAAAAAGGCAGACGAACGCGAACCCCTCTCAGTCTTGGAAGAGACACGTTGTTATCTGCACGTCAAACGATCGCAAACATTATTTTCTTTGTGCGGTGATAAATGGAAACAATATAGGGCCTACTGAAATACCATGCTTGACTACATAAAATGATTTAGAAACATTTCGCGGCGTATTATATGTGGTAGCTTCCGAATTATGTATATTTCTTAGACATGTAATGACGGGATTATTATCCTCAGTTTGAGCGTCACAGGTTGTGTACCAGTGCCAACCATGTCAAAGGAAAGCGTTTAGTGTGGACTAGCTAACTATCGAAAGATACATAAATAGTTTCTTTAAACAGTAATCCACACCGAAATACAAATATAGGGCATGAATTCAGTGCGGGACGATAGCTTTGATATCAGTGTAGTGTGTTTTGAAGTTACGTGAATGTGTGGCTAATATTATGTGTTGATGCAACAGCTACCTTCAGGGGAGAGCGAGATACAAAAGATGTTCCAGACAACAGCGACTCAGTTCCGGATCTCTGATATTCCAAGGACAATCACCGCTGTAATGGAGTTATAAATCTTCCCAGCATGGGCCTTCCCGAGGTTCTAAAGGAAATCACGATGCAGTAATCAGTTAAGTGCACAATCCCACCACAAGTTATTATGAATACTTAGTGTTCCGACCTCATACGGACAGGTCCCTGAGAACACGTGGTGCTAGGAACCACATGCTGGTTCATACACATAGAAAGATGAACTGTACTTAATTATACTTATACTAGGTTTATTACACTATATACACATCGTGATACATTTGTTTAACCTGTCGCTCACGCGATGGTTTAGATATTTACAGAACTTGTCCGCATAGCACATTTTAACATAGTCCGGCAGCCATGCTGCTTTCCCGTCAACCTCTCGCTCACTCGATGGCACGCGAAGGTGCCCGAACACTTCCGACATACAAACAGCCGCAGGAAGTGGCGCAGCGCTAATGCAGTGGCGCTCTGGTCAATCACAAACATACCGCCACACCTAAATGTATTACATTTAACAATAACAAGACATGTTGAATTCAAATTGAACACATAGTCATATTATGAAGTTCTTTCACCATCAATACATATGCCGATATGAAACACGCACAACTTCAACCAAAGTAACTGAGCAAAAATGTACACAGATGTTCAAATAATGAAACATAAATGAACAAATTCAAATCCTACAATAAAAAGTACAGCACTAGACACAAACAATAAAGGACACTGATCATAATTAAAGTCTTACAATACAAGAGCAAAGAATTTAACACCAACACGAAATGAGACACAGAATGTATTTGCAAGTATCAGTCTTGAGCTGGCAATGGACATAACTTATGTACAGAACGCCTCAAAATTCCATTGCTGGTGCGAATTGTAACCGTACGCACTCGTCCGTCCTTCCCAGGATGAGTTTCCTCGACCGTTGCAAGTCGCCAAGAGAGAGGAGGAATGTTGTCGTCCTTAACTAAGACGATAGTTCCAGGCTGAAGGTTAGGCTGACTCGTCAACCATTTCTGCCGCTGTTGTAACCTATTAAGATAGTCATTAGACCACTGTTTCCAAAAGTTCTGCTGCAGCGCCTGAATGTAGCGCCATCTGGAAGTATAACAGTGCACACTATCACTAAGGTCAGGTTCAGGGAAGCATAGCAGGGGGGCTCCGATCAGAAAGTGGCCAGGAGTCAGGTATGAGGGTTCATCAGGGTCGTCTGAGAGTCTAACGAGCGGTCCTGAGTTTAGGCATGCCTCTATTTGGCAAAGTAGGGTATACATCTCGTCGTATGTCAGGCAGGCATTCCCAGCGGTTCTTCGCAAATAATGTTTCATGGATTTTACCCCAGCTTCCCAGAGTCCCCCGAAGTGAGGTGAATCAGGAGGAATGAAATGCCAAGTGAATCCCTCTTGCGCTGCGTTGTTCAGCACATCTGTCTTCCACTGTTCCGACCGGTGCACCTTCAACAATTCATTTCTAGCTCCTACAAAGTTAGTAGCATTGTCACTGTATAGGTTTGTACACCTCCCCCCCCCCCTGGCCGCGAATCACGGTAAGGCGGCAATAAAGGCCTGTGTGATCAAGTCACGAACTACACTGACTGACAGAGCAAATGCAACACCAAGGAGGAGTGGTTCGAAAGGGATGAAAGTTGGGGAAAAAAAAAGAGACGGCACAGACGAATAATTGATGTTTATTTCAAATCGATATGCAGGTTACACAATGCGCACGGCATCGACTCAGTAGGATGTAGGACCACCGCGAGCGACGATGCACGCAGAAACACGTCGAGGTACAGAGTCAATAAGAGTGCGGATGGTGTCCTGAGGGATGGTTCTCCATTCTCTGTCAACCATTTGCCACAGTTGGTCGTCCGTACGAGGCTGGGGCAGAGTTTGCAAACGGCGTCCAATGAGATCCCACACGTGTTCGATTGGTGAGAGATCCGGAGAGTACGCTGGCCACGGAAGCATCTGTACACCTCGTAGAGCCTGTTGGGAGATGCGAGCAGTGTGTGGGCGGGCATTATCCTGCTGAAACAGAGCATTGGGCAGCCCCTGAAGGTACGGGAGTGCCACCGGCCGCAGCACATGCTGCACGTAGCGGTGGACATTTAACGTGCCTTGAATACGCACTAGAGGTGACGTGGAATCATACGCAATAGCGCCCCAAACCATGATGCCGCGTTGTCTAGTGGTAGGGCGCTCCACAGTTACTGCCGGATTTGACCTTTCTCCACGCCGACGCCACACTCGTCTGCGGTGACTATCACTGACAGAACAGAAGCGTGACTCATCGGAGCACACGACGTTCCGCCATTCCCTCATCCAAGTCGCTCTAGCCCGGCACCATGCCAGGCGTGCACGTCTATGCTGTGGAGTCAATGGTAGTCTTCTGAGCGGACGCCGGGAGTGCAGGCCTCCTTCAACCAATCGACGGGAAATTGTTCTGGTCGATATTGGAACAGCCAGGGTGTCTTGCACATGCTGAAGAATGGCGGTTGACGTGGCGTGCGGGGCTGCCACCGCTTTGTGGCGGATGCGCCGATCCTCGCGTGCTGACGTCACTCGGGCTGCGCCTGGACCCCTCGCACGTGCCACATGTCCCTGCGCCAACCATCTTCGCCACAGGCGCTGCACCGTGGACACATCCCTATGGGTATCGGCTGCGATTTGACGAAGCGACCAACCTGCCCTTCTCAGCCCGATCACCATACCCCTCGTAAAGTCGTCTGTCTGCTGGAAATGCCTCCGTTGACGGCGGCCTGGCATTCTTAGCTATACACGTGTCCTGTGGCACACGACAACACGTTCTACAATGACTGTCGGCTGAGAAATCACGGTACGAAGTGGGCCATTCGCCAACGCCGTGTCCCATTTATCGTTCGCTACGTGCGCAGCACAGCGGCGCATTTCACATCATGAGCATACCTCAGTGACGTCAGTCTACCCTGCAATTGGCATAAAGTTCTGACCACTCCTTCTTGGTGTTGCATTTGCTCTGTCAGTCAGTGTAATTCCAAGTGTATTGCCTTGGTGCAAAGGCAAACGAATAATGCTACGTAGCATTTTACCTTGACCTTGCTCCTGGTTGCACCCTGTTTAATGTACAACGGGCCAGCGTAGTCAACTCCCGTATTCGAGAATGGGCGCGATGGAGTCACTCGAGGAGAAGGTAGCTGCCCCATGAGCTGCGTTGCTGTAGAGGCTCGTAGTCTGAAACACTTCACACATTGGTGAATGACACTCCGTACCACTTTCTTTATGCTCACTACCCAATATCTGGACTTAAGAGAGGCTGCTACATGATTCGCACCAGCATGTAGCAGCCGAATATGCTCGTCAGCCACAATCAACTTGGTTATATTATGACGCTGGGGTAATATGATTTGATGCCTTTCTGCAAATAGTTTCAAAGAGTTTTGTAAGCGTCCCCCTACTCGTAATACATCGTTCCCATCTAGGAATAGGTCCAGATTTCTTATTGAACTTTGCGGTGAAACTGATGAGTTCGACTTCAACTCGCCTATTTCCCTTGCGAATGTTACACGTTGAGCAAGTTTGATACATATCTGAAGTCCCATTGCTAGCTCTTCTGCAGATAATGGTCCTGTTCTTCTTACGTTGTGTCTTCTGGAATTGAAAACAAATCTGTTGCTATAAGCCATCACCCTCTGTAGACGACGGAGAGATGAGAACCGTGTCGTGACTTCGTCAGATGGAGTGGCACTGAGTAAACATTGTACCGTATCCCTTATTTCTGGAAGTTCGTCTGCAGAATCGTTTGAATCCTTAGTGGGCCAGGTACTTGCGTCTTGCACCAACCATGCCGGTCCATGTCACCATTGTTCATTATATTGTAGGCTGAGTGGTCCTTCTCCCCTTGAAAGAACATCGGACGGATTGTCTTCTGACATAACATGACCCCACTCGGCTCTTCTAATCAACTGCTGTATCTCAGAGACACGATTTGCAACGAACGTTTTCCATCTCGTCGGTTCAGCTGCAAGCCACGAGAGTACTATGGTCGAGTCAGTCCACAAGAAAGTATTGTCAGTTTTCAGATTCAGGGTGTTGGTAGTCTTATCCACCAGACGTGCCAACAAAAGAGCCCCACACAGTTCTAATCTAGGTACAGACTGTTGTTTCAGAGGAGCAACTCTAGATTTCGAACATACCAAATGTGCCGAAACTTCACCGTGTTGATTGGTACTGCGGATATACACACATGCTGCGTAGGCCCGTTCAGAAGCGTCTGAGAAGCCATGAACTTGTATCTGGACGACTCTTCCCGTGCAAAGAATCAACCTGTCGACATGAATGTTGTTCAGTGTTGGAAGATCAGTAAAGATTTTAATCCAGCCTTCAAGTAAAGGAGATGGTAGTGGTTCATCCCACTCTAGTTTTTCTTGCCACAACTGCTGCATGAAAATTGTACACATTACGATTACTGGTCCTATCAGCCCTAGTGGATCAAATATAGAGGCTATAATTGAAAGCACATTTCGTTTCGAAGGGCCTCCATTGTTCTCCTTGATGTGAACCTCAAACTGGAACTTGTCAAGCAAGGGATGCCACAGCAATCCTAGCGTTTTAATATTGTCTTCCTTGTCAAATCGTAGGGGTAACTGTGATTCTCTCAGTTCTGCTGGTATCGTCTCAAGTACAGCGGAGTGATTCGAAGTCCACTTGCGGAGCGGGAAGCCTGCGCGTTGCAGCAATTCTTGTAGTTCTCCTCGCAGCTCTATAGCATTTTCCACTGTATCGCTACCACACAATACATCGTCCATGTAGAAGTCCCGCTTCAACACGCGAGATGCTGTAGGAAATACGTGGGCTGCTTCTTCAGCCAGTTGAGTCAGACACCTTGTGGCTAGGAAGGACGCTGAGGATGTACCGTATGTTACCGTCTTCAGTTGGTAGGTGCGTAGAGGCTCGGATGGATGTTTTCGCCAGATTATACGCTGTAAGTTAACATCCTTGTCGTCTACTCTGATCTGACGGTACATTTTTGTAATGTCTGCCGTCATCGCAATCTGATGTGTGCGAAACCTTGTCACAATTGATAGTAGATCTTGTTGAATAGTAGGTCCCACCGCGAGAGTGTCATTGAGGGAAACGTCATTGTCAGTTTTGCAGGGCGCGTCGAATACAACCCGTGTCTTAGTAGTGGTACTCTCAGCCTTCAAAACTGCATGGTGTGGGAGATAGCAGAATGCTCCTTCGTCTTTGCATATATCTGGGGCCAGCTTCATATGACCCAGGGTCTCATACTCCTCCATGAAATTCACGTAATCAGCTCGCAGATCAGGTCTCTTCTCAAGCTTCTGTTCCAGTAGTCTGAATCGTTTCTCCGCTATTTTGTAAGAGTTTCCAAGTTGCAGACCTTCTGCCTTCGTAGGCAACCTTACAATGAAACGTCCACTGTTGTCCCGTTTGGTGTGAGTTACGAAATGCTCTTCGCAGTACTGCTCCTCCTGGGTTAGGGGCATTTTTCTAGTTGTCACTTCTTCTATTGCCCAGAATATTTCCATCTTCCTATTGAGGTCATCGTCCTGTCTGAGGAAAAATGATGAAGCGGGTGGAGTTTCTGCACTCTCACTAGTCCGAGCCCGCGACTTTATTCGACCTGACAGTATCCATCCCATACAGTATTTTTCAAGTTGGGTAGCTCATTGCAGTTTTTCCGCCACCCTTCTTGCAACAACTGCATAAAAATCTCCGCACCGATGAGCATGTCTACTGGTCCTGGCTTGTTGAAGTGAGGATCCGCCAATGTGATATCCTCAGGCAGGTTCCACGATTTACAATCAATATGGTTCGCTGGAATATCACCTGTTATGTGAGGGAGTATAGAACACGTTATAACAGTTTCGAATCTGGACACATTAGAAATGATACGAACATCAACACTTTGAGATGCGGTGACAGCAGTGTTATTTATACCACTAATTGGAATACAGTTTCTATGTCTCTGCAGCCTCAGCTTACTTGCAAGTGACTCGGTTATGAAATGTGATTGCGATCCATTGTCAAGTAGAGCTCGGCACTGATGAATTCGACCATTGTTGTCTGCAACTCCTACTATTGCAGTGGACAGCATTACTTGAGACTGTGGCTTGAATTTTAGTGTGCAGTAACTAGCATTACTCTGACCCTGTTCGTCGTCTCTAATACCGGTACCACTACTAGCTTGGGTATCCTTGTTTGTAGTCGTTTGATTGTGTGTGGCACTGTCAAAGTGAATCAAAGTGTGATGTCTACGCTGGCAAGTCTTACAGCTATAGATTTGCACACGTTGACACTATGATGCCTAAAACAGTTAAAACATAAACCCTTTCTTTTGACAAAATCATACCGTTCTCTTGTGTTAGCTTGCAGAAATCCTTCGCACCGATGTAACGGATGATCTAAGTCACAAAAGTCACACTTCACCCTTGTAGATACGTATGAGTTAACTCGAATTGGGCTTTCATTGTTTCTCACATACTGGTGCTTAGCTGGATTTGCCGCGCTCCCCCTCTGTTCCCGTGTTGCCATCATCAATTCTAACACTTGTTCCCTCTCTTCCAGAAAGGTGGATACCTCAGCGAGTCTCGGAAAATCATTGCTTGGAGCTTTCATTTCGAACTCTTTACCGGTAGCGGGATCTAACTTGTCTAACATCAGCTGCTGGAGTAAGGCTTCGTGTAAAGGCACTGAAAGGTTGAGGTTCTGAATAGCGTTTAAATTGCTTACTAAGTGGTTGTTCAACTTCCTAAGGTCTGATGCTATATCTTTGTGACATGTAGGTAATGACAATAGAGCCTTGATATGTTGTGTTGCTATCAGTTTTCTGTTGTTATACCTCTTACATACGACTTCCCAAGCTACTACAAAGTTAGAGTTAGAAACAGGAATGTTCTGAATTAATTGATGAGGCTCGCCCTTGAGTGCTGAAAGTAGATAATGAAAACGTTGAACGTTTGATAGTTTTAAATTGTCAACAATTAAAGCCTGAAAAGTGTCTTGAAAATGAGTCCAAGTCTCATACTGCCCATGAAATGTAGGGAGGTCAATGACGGGCAATCGTATTTCCATGGAATTCTGTTGGGAATTACCGCAAGAATGCTGAGATAACTGATCGATATTCTGCTCGGGGGCTGTGCTCTTTTCTATCAGTGTAGTCATTCTCGCCTCTAAATCGTAATAGTTTTCTTCAAATTGTTCCCTATCCCGTTCATGATTTTCGTAGTTCTCGTCGTCATTAATCTCGAGTTTACACTGAACATGCTTATATTCTTCCCAGAGTGAAGGCAATTGTTTCAACCTGCTACGTACTGCCACAAACTTGTCTACATATTTACTGATACGTGTCAGTGACCCTTTAATGACCGCTCGTTGTTTCACTAACAGGTTTTTCTCACTAGACTCCATGATATGAGTAGGAAAGACAGGAAAAATTAAAGGAATGACTGACCTCTGGTATACTGTTGTGATGTGCACTTATGCTTTGTCCGCCTCGTCAGTTCAGCATGCCGTAGGGATGATGATACACGTGCTCCAATATTCTCTCCACAGGTTGTCAGCTCTCGAAACATACACTCACAAACACCGGAGGACCACGTAATATTATAGCATTACGACACTTTCAAGAATCCGGCCCGGTATGACCATGTTCCGACGTCATACGGACAGATCCCTGAGAACACGTGGTGCTAGGAACCACATGCTGGTTCATACACATAGAAAGGTGAACTGTACTTAATTATACATATACTAGGTTTATTACACTATATACACATCGTGATACATTTGTTTAACCTGTCGCTCACGCGATGGTTTAGATATTTACAGAACTTGTCCGCATAGCACATTTTAACATAGTCCGGCAGCCATGATGCTTTCCCGTCAACCTCTCGCTCACTCGATGGCACGCGAAGGTGCCCGAACACTTCCGACATACAAACAGCCGCAGGAAGTGGCGCAGCGCTAATGCAGTGGCGCTCTGGTCAATCACAAACACTTAGCTTGTAAATAATTCATTATTAGATTAGGATGTATATTTATCCTATTTAGGGATTAAGTATAGGAAGCTTTTGAGTGAGTTATTTTAGTTAAATTTTGCAAGAAATCATGAAGGGATCGGTGTACTTACTCAACTTTAATTATTAGTTCACAGTAATCGTGCAATTCAATTTCTTGGAACGTATTAGATGTAAAGTTTCATAATAGAAATGAAAATCCACAGCCTGTTTCCAGTCATTCGACCGGGTCAGGAATGGAATGAATGAAGCCCTCATCTAGCGAAGAGGATAGGAATTGTGCCGAGTGCCGAAGCCTGTCGCATTCCTCTGGGGCAATGATTAATGAATGTCAGATGAAATGAAATGATATTAGAGAGTGTTGCTGGAATGAAATATGACAGGGAAAACTGGGGTACCTGGAGAAAACCTGTCCCGCCTCTGCTTTGTCCAGCACAAATCTCACATAGAGTGACCGGGATTTGAACCACGAAACCCAGCGGTAAGAGGCCGGCGCGCTGCTGCCTGAGCCACGGAGGCTCTAAAGTTAAGGTGGTGGTAAATAAAGTTATAATGATTGCATGTAAATAGAGTGTAATTAATAAATGTTTTTGAAGCCGGTTAATTGGGTCAGAAATGCACTCGGTATTTTTTATGTCAATTAGTAGGAGTTAGTAGCATAAGTTCCATGGCTGCTGATATGCTGTATGTTGTACGTTGAACGACGCTGGGATTCGAATCCAAGACCTCCATTTAGATAGAGCTTTCCGTAAGGAAGCACTTTCATAGTAATTTTCCCTTCTCCCCTGAATTTTAAAGAAGTATATTTTGTTTTTATATGACAGGTCATTTGAGTTTAAGAGTGTTATTTTTCCTTGAATGTGCTGAGGTTATGAGTCAGCAGGAATTGGATAGCGAGAAAATCCCTTTTAACGATATGTTTATTTCAAGTTGTGAATTGTTTATCCTGCCAAAGGTATTGGCAGTGACATTTTTGTGAGATGGGATTTAAGGAATTATGTTCTCAATATAATGAGAGGTTTTACGTATTGTATGATGTTTTCATGTAGAGTTGGTATTTTAAAAGGGCTCTGTGTGGTGAAGAACTGCGTGGGCAATACCAAGGGTGGACCATGATGGTTATGTGTCAACCCTCAACTGTCACTGTTAATGAATGGCCTTCTTTAGGGGCGTGACGACCGCCAGTGGAAGAAAGGAAACACATTAGAGCAAGCCTGTATTTAGATGCCACAAGGAAGGTTAAAATCCTTTTAAGGTTTGTTTCTTTTAAATACCAGGAAATAGTTCGGTCGTAAGGCCAGGTAATTATACAATACAATCAATACAATCAATACTGATCTGCATTTAGGGCAGTCGCCCAGGTGGCAGATTCCCTATCTGTTGCTTTCCTAGCCTTTTCCGAAATGATTTCAAAGAAATTGGAAATTTATTGAACATTTCCCTTGGTAAGTTATTCCAATCCCTAACTCCCCTTCCTATAAATGAATATTTGCCCCAGTTTGTCCTCTTGAATTCCAACTTTATCTTCATATTGTGATCTTTCCTACTTTTATAGACGCCATTCAAACCTATTCGTCTACTAATGTCATTCCACGCCATCTCTCCGCTGACAGCTCGGAACATACCACTTAGTCGAGCAGCTCGTCTTCTTTCTCTCAATTCTTCCCAACCCAAACATTGCAACATTTTTGTAACGCTACTCTTTTGTCGGAAATCACCCAGAACAAATCGAGCTGCTTTTCTTTGGATTTTTTCCAGTTCTTGAATCAGGTAATCCTGGTGAGGGTCCCATACACTGGAACCATACTCTAGTTGGGGTCTTACCAGAGACTTATATGCACTCTCCTTTACATCCTTACTACAACCCCTAAACACCCTCATAACCATAATGAATGTAGGTGGTAGGAACCTCTTTTCTTAAATGAAGTATTTAGGGTTTTCCTTTACAGCGACCCACCATGATGGCAGAAGATCCATAATTCGAATCCCGGCAAGATCAACGTGAATTCGCTCAGATTTTGCCTTGACCTAGACAGAAATGTACATACAGCCAGTGTTTGATTTTGTATTCTTTAATTGTTTTGTTGTTTCTCGTTTGATGATATATGTGGTTTCGTTTTTTCTGACTTTGCTCACGTAATGATTCTGGGCTCATATTTTCTCGGGCCAAAGTATTGGATCATTCTATTTAAGTGTATAATTTCATTTTATTTGTGTTTTTGGTGGACATTAACCACTCAAATAGCTTCAATTATTATTATTGTTTAGTTTTAAAGTTGTTCCCAGTGTCGAAGGGAATGTACCGTATTTACGCGAATAATACCCACACATTTTTTAAAAATATTGTTGCGCGAAATTGGGGTGCGGGTTTTATTTGCGTCAATGTTGGCATTTTTTTCAAATTCAGCCTTCCTAAATTTAGGGTGCGGGATTATTCGGTGGCGGGTATTATTCGCGTAAATACCCGTATCCACGCGAATAATACCCGCACAACGACATTAAAAATATAGACTGCTAATCTGATGGCCATCTTTGAATCTACTTGAACCACTGGCAGCCATGACACTTGTAGGCAAAACATATGCTTATTTCCTCTGAATCTGCCATAGAAAGGCTCTGCAGAAGTTGTTATGTGATGGAGTACTGTCTTTGAGAAGGTGTGCAAGGTTAAAATAAATAAATAAATAAATAAATAAATAAATAAATAAATAAATAAATAAATAAATAAATAAATAAATAAATAAATAAATATAAATAAATAAATAAATGTAGGCTATGAATTCAGTCGAATGAAGTCAGGCGAGGTTTGACCAAGAGAGGACCGGTAGAAATATTAAAGTGGTAAAGCTGGTAGGATACCGTATGTGGAAGGAATGCTGCACTCAACCAGGGGTCCGGTGGTCTCAACTTTAGAATCTGGGGTTACCCCATTTAGTGGCCCCTTACGACAGGCAGAGGATGCCGTAGAGATATTCTACACCGCAACCAACGGGCGTCTGTGCTACATGTCGCTCAGCAGTTCTTAAAAAATAGCCATAAGTAGCAAAAAGCATAAAACGTAACAAACCAGACAAAGAAGCAAAATTCAAAAATTATACCAGAATGACACTGAAGGTATGTCATGAAAGGCAGGGTATCTTTCTCTACGCGTGTGAATTCCTCAATGAACTGCTGTACGTATAACATGTCTTTCTGTAGTGAATGACTTTACTGTTAGTGCATGATGCCGAATTATCCATTCTTCTACACACGTAATTCTCGTTTTAACCAAGCAAATGTTCACCATATACACTGCGCTTATTTCATTATAACATCAATGCAACATTAAGCATGTTTGAAAATGTCGTGTTTATTTTTAAATATATCTTTAATTTGCAATAACGTATAATCTCATCAATTCATTGAACTGATAAGGGCTAACTGTCAAGACCAAGAAGTGGCAGCCGCCATGACAGTTGTAGGCAAAAGTTAGTTCGCTGTGCTTCAACCAGGGGCGCTGTAACGAGTATGTTTAGCAGTCTATATATCTTTAATGTCGTTGTACCCGCACATTTAAAAAAAAAAAAAAAAAATGAGGCACGAAATTGGGATGCAGTTTTTTGCGTCGAAGTTGGCATTTCTTTACTTTTTTCAAAATAAGCCTACCTAAAGTTAGGGTGCGGGGATTATTCGCGTAAATACGGTAATATAGGGTTCGCTGGCGCATTTGTAATTACAATACTTTATTAGATCAATAACGTGGATGCATCTGTCTAAAATCATTCAAAATAATTTCGTCATGTGAGTGCTTTTCTCTATTTCGGAGGGTCACGTACTTCGAAATATGGTTCTAAGGACCTATTTAAACATATGTATCAGTTTATGTTAGAATTATTCTATCTGTCACTAAGGCCATTACATATTAGTCTGCTCATATTGGTAGAATTTCATTTGCCGTAGGATAGAGCATCCTGAATTTTTATCCACACCCATAAGCCTGTAAGCTAGACTAGAATAAGCCACCCCGGGAATTCAGTAATCAAGATCAGGGGTCCAGAGAAGTGTGCGTTCGAATCCTGCACGGGCATTGGGCGTTGTCACATCTGTTGTCAAGGATACTTTGCCTTAGCTTTCGTGGTGGCATAGTATCCCAAGCCAGAAAGGGTTCACACGGGTGCCTGCCATTTAAGCACCTTTATATGCCCGCCGACTATTTTGGATTAGAACCCATAATTCTGAATATTAGAGAAAACCGCCTAAAAGCCCGTTTTGTGTGTGTGTGTGTGTGTGTGTGTGTGTGTGTGTGTGTGTGAATTTTGACATCGAAATTTAACATCCTTTGTAATAAGCTGGAAATTTGCTTTTATGCCGCACCGACACAGATAGAACTTAATGGCGACGATGGGATAGGAAATGGCTAGAAGCGGGAAGGAAGGGGCCGTGGTCTTAAATAAGGTACAGCCCCAGAATTTTCTTGGTCTGCCGGCGCTCTATGTAGTTTAAGTCCAGCCAGGGGTCTTTTTTCTTCCACTCCGTTCCGGTACGCGTACCGGTAAAATTTAAATAGTAAAAAGTGTGGTGAAGATTTGGATTCATTGTTTAAAAGTGTTTCTCCACAAACGTGCTGCCGTCATCGCTTGATGTCGAATTATGGCGTCAGGAAGTGTCGATAGATTAACTTTTATCCATAGTTATCACCCGTATCATAAAGTATAAGATATCGATCCGGTTCTACAGCACTACTCTTTCGACTGTACGTGCTTGCCGATTAAAATTTGGAAACTTCCTTCGTGTGGCGTGATCAGCATCACTTCACTTCCTGCTCACTTAACTTAGTAGCTTTGTGTGCTGCAGTTTGGTCTGTTTTAAATTATTTACGTTTATTTGTTTCCTACGGTCTTTATAAAAAGAATAAACTCAAAAATCACTCAGTTCATCTCTTCCGCTCCGACAAGTAAGAAATTGAAAATTTCTGAGACTGAATCGAGTGAATGTAATGTGCTGAAAATAAGTTTGTAGGAAAATACTGCGATCGAATCTGTAAAAGCTGAACACGTGATTATGGCTACCGAATATGCGGTCGTAAATGAAAATCTCCCCGAGTGTTGGACTCCAAAGCAAAAAGCTGATTTTTTTTTTTTGCGAAAAAGTCACTGATTAATCGTGAAAAATAATTACTTCTATTAGCCAATTATCATCTTTAATAATATATGCAAGGACAGTGCTTCCTGATGGTCCGATTTCTTGGCTGAATGGTCAGCGTACTGCCCTTTGATTCAGAAGGTCCGGGGTTGGATTCCTAGCCGGGGGTGTGGACTTTAATTGCTTTTGATTAATTATTCTGGCTCGAAGACTAGGTGTTTGTGTCTGCTCCAACACTCTCCCCTTCATATTCAGACAGGGCACCACACAATTAACCACCACAGAAACACGCAATAATGATTACATTCCTCCATAGTATTAGCGTCAGTAAAGACGTCCGGCCGTAAAATAGGCCCAAATCAATATGTGCGACGCAATTTGCACCCGTGACCCACACGGGTGTGGGGAAAGCGGGAGAAGGAGAATGCTTCCTGACATGGACGAACATACAAATGAATTTATTGATATTGTTGAGTTGGAAAATGCGTCTGCCCAAGGTATTTTCCAATGTCTGATTTATGTTTTGAATGAATTTGGCTTCTCTCAAGAATTCTTGAAAGTAATAATAATCATGTTACTTTCTTTATGTCCCACTAACTACTTTTATGGTTTTCCGAGACGCCGAGGTGCCGCAATTCTGTCCCGAAGGAGTTCTTTTAGGTGCCAGTAAATCTACTGGCACGAGGTTGACGTATTTGAGCACCTTCAAATACCACCGGTCTGAGCCAGGATCAAACCTGCCAAGTTGGGATCAGAAGGCCAGCGCCTCAACCGTCTGAGCCCCTCAGCACGGCAATTTTTGAAAGAAAACCTTATTGCACTAGCATGTGATGGAGCCGCTGTGATATTAGGGACAAAGAAAGACGTAATGACATTGATTAAGGAGTAATATCCACATGTCTTATTATGGCACTGCGCAAACCATAGACTTGACATTTCTGTTGCAGTTGAAGTTACGAAGGACTTTCCTTCACAGATTAAAGCAATTTCTTAAAAAAAACTTTACACATTATACCACCAATCACCTAAAAATGCCAGAGAACGATAAGCGACAAATTAAATGGACCCCAGAAGCTATCACAAAATTTGAAAATGTAAGCAGGACTTGGCAAATGCAGCACTGCTTACATTCCCAGACCAAACATACCACCTGGCCCTGGCAGTAGGTGCAAGTGACTTTGCAGTAGGAAGTGTCCTGCGACAGTATAAAAAAAAGGATGGAAACCTATTGGATTTTTTCGAAGAAGCTAAGCGATACACAGAGAGCATATAGCACCTATAACCGTGATGTTAGGAACATAACTCTCTGTCAAGCAGTTCAAACATTTTCATAATATAGTATGTACGGACAACAAACCGCTCCTTTTTGCATTTAATCAGAAAAATGAGAAGGCATCTCCACGGCGCTGTGGCATCTACAGTACATCTCCCAGTTTACAACAAACATCCAACACATAAGTGGCAAAGACAATATCGTTGCGAATGACCTGTCACGGTCGTGTTCAAGAGCTACCCACCGCCTTCTGGAAAGTTACTGTGGTGTGATACCTCAACAAACAACATAAGGCCATGCATTCCAAAACAATTTCGCAAACAATTCTTTCTTCAGATCCACAACATGGCGCATCCAGGGATAAAGACTACTGTTAGGCTGATGATTTCCAAGTTTATCTGGCCTGGTATCAAGAATGACGTCAGAAACTGGACGCAAGTCTGCATGGGATGTCCAAAAACAAAATAACAAGACTACAAAATTGCCAGTCAGCTATTTTCAAGAACCTAATGAGAGGTTCAGCACTTTTCACATAGACGTTGTTGGCCCTCTTTCATCTTATGGTGACTATTTCTACTGAAATGTAATGAAATGTCGTATGGCTTTTAGTGCCGGGATATCCCAGACGGGTTCGGCTCGCCAGGTGCAGGTCTTTCTATTTGACTCCCGTAGGCGACCTGCACGTCGTGATGAGGATGAAATGATGATGAAGACAACACACACACCCATCCCCCGTGCCGTTGGAATTAACCAATTAAGGTTAAAATCCCCGACCCGGCCGGGAATCGAACCCGGGACCCTCTGAACCGAAGACCAGTACGCTGACCGTTCAGCCAACGAGTCGGACACTATTTCGCTTCACATGTATAGATCGCTTCACCAACTGGATGGAAGTAATACCAATGCAAACTATAACAGCAGAGACTGTAGAAAATCATTTTATGATCATTGGGTGAAACGGTTTGAAGTCCCAGCAAATCTAGTTACTGACCAAGGCCGACAGTTCGAAAGTCAGCTCTTTAAGAATATTTCCGAATTGTGTGGTGTGAAGCTTAAACGTACGGCACCCTATCATCCGCAGAGCAATGATAAAGTTGAACGTCTGCATTTAAAAACTGCTATCAAAGCTTACAACTCTATAAAGTGGACAGACACCCTTCCGACTGTGATGCTAGGTCTACGCGCATCACTCCGGGAGGACTCGAACTGTTCGGTTGAGCAAATGGTGTATGGTACGCATATTAGGGTTCCAGTTGAATATTTCGATAACCCTCAATCTCACACCGAACCAGAAACTTATGTCTCCAAACTTCATCAGCACATGCAGCAACTCAAGCCTGTGGAAGTTAAGCACAAAACTTCCCGAACTGTGTTCATCATAAAGGCATGAGTAAATGTACTCATGTATTTCTGAGAATCGATAGAGTGAATAAACCTTTGCAACCTTCATATGATGGTCCTTTTCAGGTAACTGCCAAAACTGATAAATGTTTCATGGTTACCATAAAAAGTAAATCTGTGAATGTCCCCATTGATCGTCTGAAACCAGCCTGCTTCATACCAACAAATGATGAGACTCTTACAGCTCGTCATGAAGAACGTCCAGGTGTCTTGCAAGGACTCTGCCCCCCTTATGGACCAACGACGGGTTTCCAGTACAAGCCCAGCAAGGAGAAAGTGGTAACAAAATCACACAGGGGAAGGAAAGTCAGGTTTCCCGCTCACTATCTAGATGATTTGTATACATTTAATATTTTTGTAATTATGGTATATTTTATTTATGTTTATATTGTCTTTGTATCGTAACTTGGTTACTGGAGGGGAAGTGGTGTAGGCCGCCCCCTAGCGGAATTGACTGAACTCAAAACCGAGGAAAGCGATCTTGACCGAATGAGAAAAGGTGGCAGAAAAAGCAAGATGAAGTGAGCTGTTTTTGTATATTTGTATATAACGATAATTGTGGTGAAAAATTGAAGTGTAGCTAAGGTGGATTCAGTGTATTGTGTACGTCACTATGTAATTTGTGTACTTCACTACACCAGCATCATGGTCCAATATGGAAGTTACTATAACTTAATGGAAAATGTACTAATATGATATCTTTATTTTTACTAAAATTTGAGTTACCTATGTTGAAGTCTGACAGTTAATGTAAAGATTAGGTTAAGCTTCATTTTGCCCTATACAATGGCTAGATATTATGTGTTTTAAATTAATTTATAACTAATTTACTGCACCATTTACACCATAGAAACTGTAGCCTGCGACTCCAGTATTCCATGTTTGGGATGGATCGAGTGAGTAACGGTTAATTTTCTTCCAGAAAGAAAGCACTGAGTCCGGTTAATTCATATCTGTTGTCGTTTTTATATCTACCTTTGTGTATATTGCTATAAACTACACTTTCTTCAGCTTGTTCCTGTTATTTCTAGCGTCGCTGGAGCCTCCAAGGTTCCTTTTGGTTTTGACCGAAAGACGACTTCCATTTATTAGTGGAATATTATCTCCCGAATAAAAACTCACACACAGCTGCGCGCCCCTAACCGCACGGTCAACTGACTCCGTATAACATTCTGAAATGTATAAACAATATATAAAACATCGCAATGTATTAAAATTTGGATTCGATTAGATGAGTTTTGAAGAAACAGTGTCCTAAAGTTTACGCATGGTTGAAACACGCTTAAAAACGGGCACCTGCGATAAGAAATATTAAAATATAAATTAAAATCCAAATTAACGTGAGATGAAACGAGAAAAATGATGGTGTAATTGGATTTCTGTAGTCCTATTGGTTATTTCATAAACAACTTCCAAACTCGAGCACACTCATAATATTTTGGTCGACAGTAGTGCAGCGTCACTGCACCGTCCTACATAGGAGGTTTGCAGTGGTGTCTCAACGGCGCACTAGCCGCCAGCGTCTTGAGAATTGTAATAAACTAACTGATGGCTCCACTGCCACACTGGGGCGAAACGCTGGTAATTTCACGATTGAAACGGCATTAAGAGTTTGAATGTGTTTTTTAAACATTTGCAATCAATGAAATTAAATTATGATTCCCTTCCGGGAACTTTATTATTATTATTATTATTATTATTATTATTATTATTATTATTATTATTATTATTCACGGCATTTCCCCAGTTACTTGAGATCGAGACTCTATGTGGTTTAAGTCCAGGTAATTTATATCTATTGTCGTTTTTATATCTACCTTTATGTACGTATACTGCCGTGGACTAAACTTTCTTCACCTTGCCCCAGTTACTTCTAGGAGAGCTGGAGTCTCCAAGGATCATTTTCGTTTTGGCCGGGGGTTTAAAACTACCTCCATTAAAGAGCAGTTTACCTCATTAATAGCTTGAAAATTTCCCTAAACATTTTCTCGGGGTTTGATGTAGAACATTAATTTGAACTTTGAAGAAACGTTTAAGTCCAAGAAAACCATCATAGGTCATCGCTTTGCGGATAACGTTTTCTTCACGGTGAAAAAAATACGTATACTTGTATACTTATGATTTTGTTGCTTCTAAACCCCAATTTCTCACCACCACAAAAATATTTCCAGGAATCTTGGTGGTATTATGTTCTATGGCGTCAATTTTCTAAGTTTCTACATTATTATTATTATTATTATTATTATTATTATTATTATTATTATTATTATTATTATTATTATTATTATTATTATTATTATTATTATTATTAAATATATCACAATTGGGAAATATTTCGGTGGCAATGATCACTTACATTCGTCGTCGGCCGCTACTCGTTTCCGAGAATACGTTTTTCTCCTGCAATTCTTCTTAAAGTCAGTTGGCACGCTGGAGATGTCGCTGGTGACTGATAAAGCCAATCTTCGCATGAAACATGCGGCCACAAAGGTCGCATCTAAAGGTGGGTGGAGGACGTGGTTGGATCTGACGTAGTTTCCGCCTTTCATGACTTTCAATTTCTTGTCTGCGACGAGCCTGCACAAAGCGTAAGACACCTTCTGCAGTAGCTTTGCGCCAAAGAACACGGTTTTGTGTAGTTGTTGCCCAGGTGTTAGCATTTAAGTTGGTGCTATTCATAGTCTTCTTAAGCTGGTCTTTATAACGTTTCAAAGGAGCACCTTGAGGCTTTTTGCCATGTCCAGTCTTATCGCAGAGAAGTTGTTTAGGCAGTCTACCATCATTCATACGCTGGACGTGACCAACCCATCTAAGCCGATGAGTGATTATCAAGGCTTCTATGCTGTGCATATGCGCCTTGTCAAGAACTGCCACATTATGCAGTCATCCCATTTGATGTTCATGATGGATCTATGTTTCTGCAGATGGAAGCGTTCCAGTATCTTTATGTTACGGCGGTACAGGTTTCGTATCCATATAGCCTTGTAATGTTGTTATGACTACAGCTCGGTACACCATGAGTTTGGTATATATTTTGAGTTCATTATTCAAGAAAACCCGGTGGAAGAGATGGTCGTATGCTGCATGGACAGAGCATATTCTATTTTCCACATCCTTTTCTGAGTTGCAGCGTGTAGTTAAAATACTACCAAGGTAGGTGAATTGGTCTACCTGTTCAAGAGGTGATCCTGCTATGGTGTCATTTAATTCAGGAACGGTACTACCTGGTGCCGGCTGTGCAAGTATTTTAGTCTTATCGTTGTTGATTATCAGACCAAATCGTTCATAAGCTTCCTTAAAACAGTTGATGGGTGTTTGAAGCTCTGCAGGTATATGGGTAGGTGTTGCATTGTCATCAGCATATTGAAGCTCCATTACGCGAGTATTATGAGTTAATCTCTGAGAACGGAGCTTGGTTTGGTTGAACCGTTCGCCATCATTCCGAAACTTAATTTCCACACCTACAATGTCGATAGTAGAAGTATCGTGAATCATGGGTGCCAAGTACAGGGCGAAAAGGGTGGGGGCAAGCACGCAGCCTTGTTTAAGCCCATTTTTGGTAGGGAATTCTTTTTATAGCTCACTCAGGTGGAGAACTCGCCCAACCATTCCATGATGAAGAGCCTGGATTAAGCCTATAAAATGGTCAGGACAGACAAAGCGCTTTAATACCATCCACATAGCTTCTCTAGGAACAGAATCAAAGGTCTTTCCTAGATCATAAAATACTAAAAGAAGCGAGATTCGTTGTTCCCTGTATTTATTTTGGATTTTTCTAGTACAAAAAATCACGTCAATGGGATCTCTTGAGGCACGAAACATGCACTGAGACTCGGGCGGTACCATTTCAGAGACAGTCTGAAGACGGTTCAACAAAATCCTTGCCAGAACTTTCCCTGCTATGGATAGCAGGGAAATGCCACGATAATTGCCACAGATGCCTCGATCACCTTCCTTAAAAATCGTTACTATGTTGGTATTTTTCATGTCGGCAGGAACCTTCTGTGTTTCCCAAATTACAAGAATTAGGGAGAAAATCCTGGTCTTCAAAGATAAGTTGAATAAGTTCCAGAGGGATGTTACCTGGTCCGAGAGATTTTCTTGGTTTCATACTTTTGAGGTCTTTGGTGAATTTGTGGAAGGTTGGGTGGACTGCAATCCACAGTTTCAGAGGATATTGTAGCACATGTTGGAGGAAGTCTTCGATTTAAAAGTAGAAGGAAGTGTTCTTTCCAGCGTCTTGATATGTCTTGACTGTCTGTAGGGTGGTGTTATTGTCAACGGCTTTCAACGCATTTGATGAAGTGTGAGAGGGCCCTAAGTTCCTTTAGTTTGTCGTAAAAATTACGAAGGTCACTGGTATCAGACAAATTCCGGAGTTCCCTGGTTTTCTGCTGCCACCATTCGTTGTTCATCTTTCTTATATCAGCCGGACATTTCATCTTAAGCTCTTGGAAACATCCTTTCTTCACTACGGAGGAAGGGTCTTGTGTAAGGGATTACTATGCTTCCCTTTTTTTTTACTAATTAGTTTCAGAACCTGTTCATTATTATCATCAAACCGATCATTTCTCTTTCTTTTCTCGTAGCCAATTGTTTTCTTTTCTGCTGAATCTTTGATTATAGTTTGAAGAGTAGTCCATTACAGGTCTACGTCCTTGGTATTGATTGGATTGGAAGTCAGCTGCTCTGTTATGACATTTTGGAATTCTTCAGCGACAGTTTCATTTTGAAACTGGAAGTATTAAATTTCTTCCTTAAAGGGTTTGTGAAATGTATGTGGTTTCTGGTGCACCAAAATTCTGAGCCGGCTGATAAGAAGTCTATGATCCGTCCAACAATCATCGAACTTTCTAGCTGTCTTCGTGATGAGAACGTCTTTCTTGTCGAGTTATGGCATAATCAATGAGGCGCCAATGTTTTGAACGTGGGTGCATCCATGTAGTGTTGCATCTGGTTGGTAAACGGAATTGTGTGTCGGTGTTGAAGAGTTCCTGCTCAGCACATAAGTCAAGAAGAAGTAATCCATTTATATTAAAGTTTCCCATGCCTTGATTGCCCATGACATTACCCCATAGCCGATTATCTCTACCCAATCCAGCATTGAAGTCACCAAGTAATAATCATTTATCCATGATGTATTCAGTTGATGGTAGAATTGATTTTTAGAATTTTCAGAGCAGAGACGAGTGTGATGAATTTATCTCCAGAGAGTGGTATGCGGAGAGTCATGAATCTTTCATTAACTGCAGTAGGACTTAATCTAAGTATGTTTACCAGTTTAGTTTTCACTGCAAAATCCAACACCTTGAATTCGACGCTCACCTTCATTTTTCCCTTTCCAGAAGATGGTATAGCCTGAATTATATTCAGTAAGTTTTCCCTTATTCAGCATTCTAGTTTCACTTAAAGCGGCAACATCGATTTTTAGCCTTGCTAGCTCGTGTGTGACAGGAGTCGTTCGTCTTTCAGGTCTGGTATTACTGTCTAGTAAAGTTCTGATGTTCCACGATCCTGCAAGGAAAGTTCTGTCATGTTTACGACCGCAAAATTGGGGTGTCCCTATAGGTGCGGATTCCCAGCCGGGATGTGAATGTAGCTACCGATGTTTAGCCCACATTTTCTGTCTGAACACTACGGCTTACAATACCATACATTGAGCTTACTACTAGCTTAGCATTACAACACTGTCATATACAAATTCACAAGTACCTTAAATATTTCAACATTGTCTGGGAGTGCTTCATTTGCCGTCTATCCCGCGTTTACTCTGGTTCAACGTGGCGGCTAGTGCTGGGTTTGTTACCTGTTCTACCACTACTACTACTACTACTACAACATGTTTTTATTCTTCCCCTGAAGGGAGATGCGTGCCTCCTAAACGGTGACACTGTCTCTCCGGCCAGGGGATTTTTATCGGAGAAGGAAATGTGGGGAGAAGGTGAGAGGGTTGGCGGCCGTGGCCGGTACTAGGAACTGTCCCGGCATTCGTCTTAGTGCAGGAAGACCATTCTCAGGACAGCCGACGGTGGGGACCAGCCCCTCTCCGTCCCACGAATACAGAGGCCTAAAGCCACGGTGGAGCCGTAGCCACCCCTCCTCTGCTCGATTGGCCAGTCAGAGCGCAGAGCTGTCGGACCACGGACCAACCGTGGCCACTTGTGAACCAAGACCCACTCTGAATCCGGCGACCACCTGCTCTATGATGCCAGAGCTTAAATGATATTTCAGAATATCTGTGACCGCCGTATCTGTGACACAAACGTATTTTTGACTTTTATCTGTGATTCAGTCACAGGAAGCACGAACATATGATTATCGACACGGTCACTCTTTGGTCGCGGGCGGCCACTATGGAAATGTTTCCAGTTGATATTATGAAGACAAGGTCGGGTGGTGGAAGATTCAAGACATTAGGAGTGGGGAAAAGTAATATAACCCATTAAAATTTTAAAGTTTTGATAACGCATTGAGAAAAGGTTGTTAACATGATGTGCAATAAATTAACAAACGGAATGTGATTAGCCGTGTCGTGTCTTCGGAATACCAACTATTTACAGTACTTATTGTAGGTTTAAAAATAAAATGACTAACTTTTATGACGAGTGTTAATCATACAATCTAATATCATACAAACACAAGGACAACATACAACAGGGGCTGGTACTCAACAAAGTTGTCCACCTCAAATAACTCGCGAACGGTTAAAGATATTGACATTTCGTTTCCACTTTCAGTAATGGTATCAAAGGATTAATAATCGGACTTACAGTACTGTTTCTTATAAATAATATTTTCTGAGATCATAATACTAACTTTGTGTTTTTTGTTTTGTTTTGCTTTTGCTAGTTACTTTACGTCGCACCGACAGAGATAGGTCTTATGGCAACGATAGGACAGCGAAGGGCTGGGAGTGGGAAGGAAGCGGCCGTGGCCTCAATTAAGGTACAGCCCCGGCATTTGCCTGGTGTGAAAATGGTAAACCACGGAGAACCATATTCAGGGCTGCCGATAGTGGGGTTCGAACCTACTATCTCCCGAATACTGGATTCTGGCCGCACTTAAGCGACTGCAGCTATCGAGCTCGGTGTGTGTTTTTAAACGGTACTACAGTATTTCCTATATATAGCCTTAAATCTACAAACATTACAAATTCAGCACCGTGATCATTTTGAAAATCGGATAAGTACATCCCGAAAAAATATGATTTATTCAAACGTGCCCCATTTGGCAGCTGAGGACTGACCTGTTCGATTCCCGCTACGAATGAAACATCAGCTAACTGTTGACATACAGAGTTGCTAGATAGTAGGTATTCTCTCTACTGTGCTCATAAATGCACTACCGATATGATAAAATGTGTGATTTAACACTTTTTATATCGTCGTAGGTAACTGGTAGATGAAAAACGGATATAGACTTTGAGCTACAGCAGATAACATTAGCCCTGTGAAAATGATCCAAGTACACAAATTAAAAGAGATTTTGTCACAGATACTTCCCTGACAGCGTATCTGATATAATGGTAACAGAAAAATATCGGTGACAAAGTAGCAGGTTGTGATTTATCGACCATCTCTACATAGAGTACCGGTACATGTGCACGAGAGAGAGAACGAAATGGAAAAAGGGTGCAGGTGAAGAAGACGAGACACGGAACCGGTTCTGTTAGTTGTTAGACACGAGCCCTGACTGTTATGTGCATCATACAGAATCGAATGATGTTATTGCTTTTACGTCCCACTGAAAATGAAATAGCATATAGCTTTTAGTGCCGGGAGTTGTTTTTGCTTTTTTTTTTTTTGCTATTGGCTTTACGTCGCCCCGACACAGATAGGTCTTATGGCGACGATAGGACAGGAAATGGCTAGGACGTGGAAGGAAGCAGCCGTGACCTTAATTAAGGTACAGCCCCAGCATTTGCCTGGTGTGAAAATGGGAAACCACGGAATACCATCTTCAGGGCTGCCGACAGTGGGGTTCGAACCCACTATTTCACGAATACTGGATACTGGCCGCACTTAAGTGACTGCAGCTATCGAGTTCGGTAGTGTCGGAAGTGTCCGAGGACATGTTCGGCTCGCCAGATGCAGGTCTTTCAATTTGACTCCCGTAGGCGACCTGCGCGTCGTGATGAGGATGACATGATGATGAAGACAAGACATATACCCAGCTCCCGTGCCAGCGAAATTAACCAATGATGGTTAAAATTCCCGACCCTGCCGGGAATCGAACCCGGGAGCTCTGTGACCAAAGGCCAGCACGCTAACAATTTAGCCATGGAGCCGGACATTACGTCCCGCTAACTACATTTGATGGTTTTCGGAGACGCCGAAGTACCAGAATTTCGCCCCACAAGAGTTCTTTTACATCCCAGTAAATGTACCGACACAAAACTGATGTATTTGAACACCCTCTTAAACCACCGAACTGAGCCAAGATTGTACCTTCCAAAGCGGGCTTAGAAGACCACCGCCTGAGCAACTCAGCCTCGCAGAATGAAACGAACCGTGCAAGTTAAATTGATAATGGATTATTTCTTTTTGTTAAATACGAGAAAACGCCGAGTAGGGAAGTAATAATAATAATAATAATAATAATAATAATAATAATAATAATAATAATAATAATAATAATAATAATAATTGTACCGGGCGGTACACCTCCACGCCGCTAATTTAAAATGTGCGCCAATTGAAACTCCTCTGCTGGAGGAAGTCTGAACTTTATTGACGGTATTAATTTTCAAATTTCTCAGAAGATGTCACTACGTGGAAAATTTGGAGTTTTTGAACTGTGTCATTTTCGACGTATTTTTGTTTTGCTTGTAGAAAGAAGTGTGAACTTTCTCTTCTAGAGGACACTACTGAAGATCAACAATAGTGCACCCTAGTGCGGAGTGAAAGAACTGTTTTTTTTTTTTTTTTTTTTTTTTTTGTTTTTGTTTTTGGAGAAATTTTTATTTCAAAAGTTTGTTTCTTGTTAAATTTCTTTCTGTTATTGTTTAAGTTGGCTGTATACCCCTCTCTTTCCCCTTGTTTTGTATTTAGCCAATCCCGAATTTCTTTTATTAATTGCTGACCAATCGGATGTATCTTCCCCCAACTTGAATATGTTGCTGTATCCTACCCAATAAAGTTTTTGTGGGAGGGTGTTCTCATTCCCCTAACGCCTCGAACTTTCCGCGAGAGGATATAAACTGCTGATTTTAGGGTCTCCGGGCCACTTCTGTTCCATCTTTCAGTGTGTAAAGTACATAGCAGGGGGCGGGAAGCGCCTCTTTCTTCGGCGACAGTCAACAACCAGGTAATGGCCGACTAATTACTTCTTTTCTTGCTTGTTCAGCAGTGTAACTCTCGGGGCGGGTCCGAAGTTTTCCATTATGTAACCTTCCTTAAGATGTAAAGAAACTTGTATCCACTCTATCTTTTAAACTACATATTGGGATAGAGAGTGCTTAACCCTCTCGAGCTCCCACTCATATTGTTTTGAAGTGAACTTAGATTTTTCTCAACCTATTCTTCTTCGACTTAATGTAAATTGTTTCCTTCTTAAGTCACCTCTTTAGTATGGGATTAGCCCTTGTATTAACGGCCTAGTGCCAAGTAGGTTTTAAACAAAGCGTATTAGGAGCGCAAGTTCGACTCCTCTCAAATTGTTATTTTAGAGGTCAAGTAATTAATCTTTTCTCACTTAATAGACCTCAGTAGGTTGGGTATTTTACCCCTGTGTCTATGTCCAGAGAGGACAACTTGAAGGTGGAGTTTGGTGTGGCCTTTGAGAGGCTTAAAGTTGAGAGCGAAGGGCTCTTTCTTGAAAATTAAGTGTTGTATGCCTCGAGGAGGCTTTTCTGTGTAATTTGGAGCATGTGCTCTGGAACATGAACGGGGTTTTCGGCCCCTCTGGTAAAATTTATTTTGGAGTAAAGTCGGGCTAATTGCTCAAGAATTGTGAATTTGGGGCTCGAAGCCCAAATCCTGTAAATCCTGTAATTGGAACTGTTGTTGCCTTGCTACTCTGTACCTGCCGTAATTGTTATTTCTTAATTTTGAAAAGAAAATATAACCTTGTTAAATTTTAAATTAATTTTACTTTCGTAGCTTGAGACCTGTTCACCACCCCGCACCTTCTTTCACCTCTACCTACCACCAAAACACGGTAACAAGTGGTAGCAGAGCGTGGTTGAATGGGTCTCATTTTAGCCCCTTTTGACGGCTAAACATTGTTTTGATCCGAACTCTAACCATTTTCTCAGTTGCTGGAATTTTTTGAGTTTTTCAAAATTGTTCTGTCATTATGCCCGGCCCTAGCGATGTTCTCCATCTTAACTACTTGCGCAAGGAGGAGTTGATCTATGAATTGACTATTAGAAATGTGCAATCTGGAGGCACGGTTGCGGTAGACACAAACAAGCTTAGAGAGTCCCTTGAATTGCCCATTTCCATCCCCACCTTAGGAGAGAAAGAAATTGACGAATCTCTTTCCACGATCGTCGAGAATATTACCGGGCTAGCCTCTGTAGATAGTTTTTTTGATGAAAATGATCCTTCTCCTAATCAAATTAAGCGTGTGCAAGCCAGGCTGTTTCATTTTTCAAATAGAGTTAACGATCTGTTGTCTCTAAAGTTGAATGACGTTCAGAAGAAGGAAGCTAGTACGCTACTTGAAAATATTTCTGAGTTGTCTAGCAAGGTCACTCAATTGTTAACTGGGGAAATTCCTCCCAAAATTGATCAACCCACCACGATGAATGCAGGTTCCGAGGAAGAGCCTCCTAAGGGAGAAGTTAATAGGATAACCGTTGCTGCTCAAACTATCTCTGCCCCATTGGACAACGAGTCTGGACGCCGTGCATCGTTGAATAATATACGTTCGGAATTAACTTCCTTGCCACTGAAATCTTTACCTGCTATGTCACCCGGGTTCAGCAGTTTGCCTCATCCATTGGCAATGTTGCTCAGAGGTATCTCTAAGTTTTCCGTTAATACCACTAGTGAAGTAATTTCCTTTTTAACATTTTTAGTTGAATTTCAGGATCATGCCCTTGTGTTTTCTCTTTCTCCATGTCAAATTTTGCAAATTATCTATCCCTATGCAGTTGGTATTCTCTCTGATAAAATAGTAAGAGCCATTGCCGAGCAATCATCTATTGAGGATTTCCACGCCCACTTGCTAGCTAACTTCATCCCGGCTAGGGCCAGGTCCTCCCTTATTCAGAAGTACTATTATCGTGTACAGCGTTTGGATGAAAACTTGGCAGACTTTATCCAAGATATTAAATTCTATACTAGGGGTTTGCTCTTCATTTTCCTGAAGACCAGATTGTACAGGCTATTGTAGAAGGAATTTCACCACCCTATAGGTCATATTTGTGTTTCGCGGCGTGCCCGCAAACTTTCTCCGAACTTGAAGCGTTGGCCGTCTCAGCGGAAGGAGTGAGATACGCCGATGCCTTGCGTGTCGCGAAAGAACCCCCGCCTTCTTTTAGTAATACTCGGCCTCCACCTCGCCGATCAGTCACACCTCGTAAATGTTATGCTTGCGGGTCGCCTGACCATCTTCGCAATAAGTGTCCACTGATCAAGTCTAGTAGGGCAAATAATGGAGCTGGTTCATCACAAGGCTGTTTTAAATGTGGGGCTTTCTCACATATCGCCAAGAATTGCCCAAACTCAAATAGCACCCCCTCCTGCTCAACTTCTGGTGCAAATTCCACCTATGCCAATAATAAAATGTGACTAGCGGCTTCGGCTGAGTCGACTATTTCTGCTTCTCAAGGCTCAGCCCCTGGCAAAAAGGTCGTGAATTCAGGGAACGTTCAATTTGCAAATCCATCTTTCGAATGCCCCAAAGAATGTCTTAGGATTGCGGCGGATACCCCCGCACCTGTTCCTTTTCTTAAGTTTGAGTTAAATAACGAGCCTATAACAGCTTTATTAGATTCAGGCAGTGTTTGTTCAATTATTTCGGACCAATGGTATTCAAAATTGAAGTCTGTTTGTAAATTACCTGACTATGGCTCATCTACTGTTCAAAATGTTTCGGCTAATTCATCTCCATTAGAAATTTTAGGTTCTGTACAGGTCAAAATTCGTATTTTTAAATTCACATGGAAAACCAAACTGTTTGTGGCTAAGCACTTGTCTTGCCCCATCATACTGGGAGCGGACTTCATTTCTCGCACTGGTCTTGTGCTCGATCTTCAGAGTAAGTCGTGCACGTTCAAATTTGCGTCCAATTGTAAAATTCCCTTGCTAAAGTGTAATTCTGTATCATGTTCATCTATTTCGCCTACCCAGGATGAGATGTTGTTAGACCTTAGACATCTACCTGAGGAGCAGACTGATAGTATTCGTAAATTATGTCAGTCATTTCCAGAGGTGTTCTCGGATACTCTTGGTGTTACTGACCTTATTGAATACAAAATTGAGGTCACGGATTCGATTCCCGTCCGTTTTCCACCTTATAGGCTATCGCCACCTAAAATGAAGGCTCTGAAAGAAATCATTGATCAGATGTTGAAGGATGGTATTATTAGGCCCTCTAAGTCGGCGTATTCGTCACCTATTTTTCTAGTCCCGAAACCCCTAGGAGGCTTCAGGCCTGTCATTGATTATAGGGCTCTCAATCGGAAGGTGGTGTTACAATCTGTGCCCCTTCCCGACCTTCATTCTTGTTTTTCATGGTTCCGTAAGGCCAAGTTCTTTACTATCTTGGACTTGAATCAGGCCTATAATCAAATTCCCCTTGCCGAAGAGTCTAAACATCTTACAGCGTTTGCCACGGACTGGAATTTATACGAATACAACCGCGTGCCTTTCGGGCTCCCCACGGGAGCAGCTGTACTCACTAGGCTACTAGATAGGGTCTTCTCCGACATTAAATTTGAGTACTTATATCACTACTTGGATGATGTCGTATTTTCAGAGACTTTTGAAGAACATCTAGATCATCTGCGAGAAGTTCTCGATCGCCTTCGTAAGGCTGGGTTAACTGTCAAGTTGTCCAAGGTTGCCTTTGCTAAGCCCTCTATGTCGTTCCTAGGGCATATTGTGTCACCTGATGGTGTAGCGGTCGATCATTCTAGAACACAGGCCATCCGTGATTTTAAACCTCCCAATGACATTAAAGGTATCGCCAGGTTCATTGGTATGGTGAATTTCTTCAGGAAGTTCATTCCTAACTTTGCTAATAGAGCGGCGCCCTTGAACCTTCTTCGTAGGAAAGGCATCAAATTCGAGTGGGGACCTTCTCAACAAGCCGCTTTTGAAGATCTTAAATTAGCTCTATGTAATGCCCCTGTACTTGCTATGCCTGATTTCTCGAAGAAATTCATCGTCCAAACCGACGCGTCGTCGTCAGCAGTAGCTGCAGTCCTTCTTCAAGAGACTGAACAAGGGAGGCGACCCATCGCCTATGCATCTAGGACTCTATCGGCTCAAGAAGCCAAGTATTCTATCTATGAGCTCGAAGGGTTGGCAGTCTTATTTGCCTTAGAGAAGTTCCGTCTCTATCTGGAACATGTCAAATTCGACCTGGAGACAGATAATCAAGCCTTAAGCTGGGTCTTAGGTAGGCCGCGTCGTACTGGTCGTATAGCCCGTTGGCCCATCCGTATTTCTGCCTTCCAATTCGATGTCAGGCATATCAGAGGTACCGAAAATGTTGTCGCTGATGGACTCAGCCGTATGTTTTCCAACGACGTCGAGACCCACGAACCGGCCGACAGTTCATCACCTCCCTAGTCCATACTATCTGGTGTTAATGCCATCTTAACTGATGCTCCCATGCTCTTTAGGGATATCGAGAAATACCAACGTGAAGATCCGACGCTGGCTCCGATTATGGAAACCCTTTCTTCTGAGGAACATGTTGTCCCTTATGTTCTGAGGAATGGTGTTTTATGTTGCCCATCGAGGCATGATAAGATGATGAAAGTTGTCGTTCCAGCTGTTCTTGTACCTATGATCTTCAAGTATTATCATGAGACCCCATTAGGAGGGCATCTCGGTATCTTTAAAACTCGTGAGAAGATTCGTGAAATGTTCATCTGGAAAGGTATGGACGGTGAAATCCGTGAACTAGTAAAAGCTTGTAAATCTTGTTTGCTCAGTAAACCCACCATGTCCACCAAGGTAGGCCTTTTGTCTTCGCATCAAGCGTCGCGTCCCATGGAACGCCTGTATATCGATTATGTAGGACCCTTCCCCCAGTCAAACGGAAATGCCAACAAGTTCATCTTTGTATGCGTAAATGGCTTTACTAGATTTTCCTGGTTATTTCCGACTAAGCTGGCTACCGCTCAGTCCACCATTACTTGCCTAAATTCTATTTTTGCTTCTTTCGGTCCGTGCCAATATATTGTATCTGATAATGCTAAGGCTTTTACATCTAATTTATTTCGTAAGTTCTGCTTTGACCTGTCCATCTCTCATGTGACAACTTCTGCTTATTACCCTCAACCATCTCTGGCTGAACGGGTTAACCGTAATCTCAGGTCCGCGCTTATTGCCTATCACCATGAAGATTATTCCAGGTGGGACACGTCCCTGCATTGGTTAGCTTTTGCTTTGAATTCGGCGGTTCATGAATCACATAAATTTACTCCAGCTTCTTTGATGTTCAAGTTTGTTCCCAACACCCCGCTCTCTAACCTCTGGTCTCTGAGTGACATTCTACCTGAGACAATAGATCCGGACAATATTAAAGATCTTTGGAAGAAGGCTAAAGCCAATCTTAAAGTGTCTCATGAAAAGGTTAGGGAAAGGTATGATCGTGGACGGAGACCCACCAATTTGAAGGTAGGCGACCAAGTGATGGTCAAGAATTTTGTTCCCGCGGGCAAGCTTGCCCCCAGATTTCATGGGCCGTGTGTCATTCTCGATTTCCTGACGCCGGTTACGTTATTATTAAGTAATCCAGCTACCGAGAGGATGTTTAGGGTTCACCTGTCACAGGTGAAACCGGTGTAATTTCTGGGTTAACTTGCTTCATATAATCATGAAAGGAATATGAAGGTTATATTTTTTTTGAGTTTTCATTTTTAAGGCATTCTGCCCCTTCTATAATATTTTGTTTCATATGTAAGGTTTTTGTAAACCCCTCCCGCACGGTTAAACTGCCATCCTGTCCTTGCCACGGCCATTACCACGCTCCCGCCTCCTGCTCCACTCTACACAGTGGCTTAATTAAGGCCATGGATTTCTGCACGCCGCTGGCCCCTCAACCTCTCCACAAAGCCTGTGCCCTCAAAAAATGATGATGGTCCAACAATTCTGCCGCCTAGCTTTAATGTTTCAGTGCCCCCGCAGCCGCGCGGCGCCGTGCTGCGACTGGGTTAGAGGAAGGGCCCCCTCTTCCCCAGCGAGGACCACATGTGCACGGCGAGCCGGAGCCCTCCTCCCGGCCAAGGCTGATGTGCGGCGCACGACCTGCTACTGGCCCGCAGCCTGTATATGTTCACCGCGGGCGCGGCGTGCTTCAACACCACTGCTCCCCTCATTGTGCGGGCGAGCGGTATCTCAGGGTACTTGAGGGGTCCGAGCGGCCTCGTCAGGACGCAAGCTGCAACGGCCGGTCTGGCCATCCAACTTCATCAACATCAACTACATGGAAATTTACTGTCAGCAATTACTGCACTTGGGAATTCAACAGCAATATTTGGTGGACCTTGCAAAAATTTTCTTCACTTTCAAGTATTAAAAGTTTATCTTCTGAATTCAACTTCTACAAACATAAAAACTTTACTTCTCCAGTTACAACAAAAATTTTGAAACTGAATCAAACCATATTAAGAGAATCTTAGAAATACTTCTGCAATTAATCTCTATATCAACATCAAAACTTGGACCTTGTTTTCAAACAAATTGCATGTGTCACCCCTGGAGGAACTTTTGGGGGGAGAGGTCTGTACCGGGCGGTACACCTCCACGCCGCTAATTTAAAATGTGCGCCAATTGAAACTCCTCTGCTGGAGGAAGTCTGAACTTTATTGACGGTATTAATTTTCAAATTTCTCAGAAGATGTCACTACGTGGAAAATTTGGAGTTTTTGAACTGTGTCATTTTCGACGTATTTTTGTTTTGCTTGTAGAAAGAAGTGTGAACTTTCTCTTCTAGAGGACACTACTGAAGATCAACAATAGTGCACCCTAGTGCGGAGTGAAAGAACCGTTTTTTTTTTTTTTGGAGAAATTTGTATTTCAAAAGTTTGTTTCTTGTTAAATTTCTTTCTGTTATTGTTTAAGTTGGCTGTATACCCCTCTCTTTCCCCTTGTTTTGTATTTAGCCAATCCCGAATTTCTTTTATTAATTGCTGACCAATCGGATGTATCTTCCCCCAACTTGAATATGTTGCTGTATCCTACCCAATAAAGTTTTTGTGGGAGGGTGTTCTCATTCCCCTAACGCCTCGAACTTTCCGCGAGAGGATATAAACTGCTGATTTTAGGGTCTCCGGGCCACTTCTGCTCCATCTTTCAGTGTGTAAAGTACATAGCAGGGGGCGGGAAGCGCCTCTTTCTTCGGCGACAGTCAACAACCAGGTAATGGCCGACTAATTACTTCTTTTCTTGCTTGCTCAGCAGTTTAACTCTCGGGGCGGGACCGAAGTTTTCCATTATGTAACCTTCCTTAAGATGTAAAGAAACTTGTATCTACTCTATCTTTTAAACTACATATTGAGATAGGGAGTGCTTAACCCTCTCGAGCTCCCACTCATATTGTTTTGAGGCGAACTTAGATTTTTCTCAGCCTATTCTTCTTCGACTTAATGTAAATTGTTTCCTTCTTAAGTCACCTCTTTAGTATGGGATTATCCCTTGTATTAACGGCCTAGTGCCAAGTAGGTTTTAAACAAAGCGTATTAGGAGCGCAAGTTCGACTCCTCTCAAATTGTTATTTTAGAGGTCAAGTAATTAATCTTTTCTCACTTAATAGACCTCAGTAGGTTGGGTATTTTACCCCTGTGTCTATGTCCAGAGAGGACAACTTGAAGGTGAAGTTTGGTGTGGCCTTTGAGAGGCTTAAAGTTGAGAGCGAAGGGCTCTTTCTTGAAAATTAAGTGTTGTATGCCTCGAGGAGGCTTTTCTGTGTAATTTGGAGCAAGTGCTCTGGAACATGAACGGGGTTTTCGGCCCCTCTGGTAAAATTTATTTTGGAGTAAAGTCGGGCTAGTTGCTCAAGAATTGTGAATTTGGGGCTCGAAGCCCAAATCCTGTAAATCCTGTAATTGGAACTGTTGTTGCCTTGCTACTCTGTACCTGCCGTAATTGTTATTTCTTAATTTTGAAAAGAAAATATAACCTTGTTAAATTTTAAATTAATTTTACTTTCGTAGCTTGAGACCTGTTCACCACCCCGCACCTTCTTTCACCTCTACCTACCACCAAAACACGGTAACAATAATAATAATAATAATAATAATAATAATAATAATAATAATAATAATAATAATAATAATAATAATAATGTTATTTGCAATACGTCCCACTAACTACTTTTACGGTTTTCGGAGACGCCGGAATTCAGTCCCGCAGGAGTTTTTTACGTGCCAGTAAATCTACTGACACGAAACTGATACATTTGGGCACCTTCAAATAACACCGTACTGAGCCAGGATCGAACCTGCCAAGTTGGGGTCAGAAGGCCAGTGCCTTGTTTGAGACATTCAGCCCGGCAACTAGGAAAGAAAATTACAAGGAAACATTTTAAAAGGTCAGTTGATTGAAGAAGTGGTTATTATGGTATTGAACAGTGTGAAACACGACTGATGAAGAAATCATGGATGAAGAGGAAATTGATAGTGATTTCGACGACGATCCAGCAAGGTGAATCTCTTCCAGAAGGAAGTCCTACAGTAATTGATAGGCAGGAAAGTATTAGCATTTCGTACACTCAATTGCCACTACGTAAAAAGAGCACTTGGCTGATACGAATGCAATCTGGACAAATTAGCCAAGAGGAAACGATCCTCCCCAGCTGTGTCATCCTGGTTTGGCCTTTTTACAAATCACTTCGTGTAAAATTCACATCTGATGGCAGAAAAAGGACTGATAAAAAATAAGACAGTCTTGCAGAATTTGAGAATAACTTACTCTTAAACCTCCCAGGAGACAGTGGGGAATCTCTTAAGGAAGAATTAATAACGAGGTTAGTAATTGGTTCATCGTAATGCAGTTATTCATCAGTTCATGACCGAACGATAAGAATCTGGTCTATGAATATTTAAGAAACAAAATGACTCAAACAACACAATTTTGTTTAAAGCAGGGGCATCCAGCCTTTGCACGCTCGGCGTGCCAGCTGCGCTGCGCCGCACTCCGGCAAGCTGATTTCTGCTTTTCGTGGTGGGGCTGCCTGTCCTGACTGCCACCGGGTTGGACCGAGTCAAGTTGGGATCGCCTTCGCACCAGACGTAATGTAAACAAACAACTGTTCTTCCAATGTGTTGGTTGTCCGAAACATGTAGGCCTACATTTTGTTCGCGTGGTTCTCCGCGTACCGGCACTTGAAGAACGCGAGCTGAGAGACAGACATGTAGTCTTCCCCACCATCACTGCAAGGTCGTCTGGCCGGAGGAGTGCAAGCGCGCCCGGAGTGCTGTTTGGCTGCCTCTGGTTTAAAGCGTCCAAACTCTGGGTCAAAAGATTCAAGAGAAAAAGAAACCAAAATACCTTCTAGATAGTCCAACTCAATGATAGAAGTGTAAAAATAATTCATTTAAGGGTTAATGGTCTTAAAATGATGGCGAACTACGCCGGGATTCATAACCAGCGATTGTCAATTCTCTACGCCACTGGCAGAACTAATGGAGAAAACTAGTGTAGCACTAAAAGCAGCGAATAAGGAAGTTTTATGAATGCTATTCCTGACCCGGTAACTCGACATGCGTAGACACATTTAACCCGGGTGTCAAAAACCAAATGTTGTGATGCAATGCTTGGAAAGCGATCTCCAAAATGTTATGGTTACATTTCAAAATATGTTTACGCTCTAATATCAGGTCGGACTAAGTGAAAAAACCTTTCTCTATCGCTTTCAGGGAGAGTGTGTCCAACTCTGGCCCCATTTCTCTATGCGGTCGGATATGAAGTGAGATGAATCTTCGTACAGAGCTTTCATGGCCGGATATCCTTCCTGACGTCAACCTCATCAAAGGAGTTAATGAGATGAAATGAACGACGTGATTTATGATAGTAGGAAGGGAGAGGGTGAAACCCGGTGCCGACACTTAGCCTACTCCTATCGAATAGCACCAAGGGGCTTATTCGAGGCTTAACGTCCCCATCCGACGAATGAATCACCATCAACTGCGCTATATGCCCCCATTCCATGCGGACAGGATTTTGGAATTGAATCCAAGCTTTTGGCATGCAGCGTAGTGATTACTGTTTAGAAATTGTATAGGACTACCACCACCTCCCCTACCCTGCCGGCCGACATTCTGATGGTGATTTTTTTTCGACCAGCGGGACTCGAACTGGCAAATCACGGTGTCAGACCATATAGACTTGATGTCTTAACAATCAAGGCCACCAGGCGGGCTACCACTTTCCTGGAGAGTCTCTTCAAAATACTTGCGGTCTTTATACACTATGCAGTAGGATAATCTCCTCTGAGACTCACAGCACGTACTAATCACATAAATCAGCTAAACCAGACATTGCTTCCTCTTAGTTACGTTCGTCCTCTCTTGCGCAAGTCTTGTTGTACTCTCCATATTTCATTGACTTGAATTTATTGACCCGATACCCATACCTTCGATTATTGAACTTTCCTTTTACCCTCATAATTTGTTATAATGAGGTTGACAAGATCGTCGCAACCACTGTCACACCCAGGACATTTTTGATCTACCATCCAAGAGGCCCCAGCCCTCTACTGTACAACTAAACGGATGATTTTTAGGGGTATAAGTAATTAAAGCAATCGTGATCGATCAGAAATACATTATCTCAGCAAATCCTAACATCTAGAATAGCCGACGTTGAAATTTCAACAATACTTGATAAAAATTATTGTTCAGAAGCATAAGAGATTCGATTTTTTTCTTGAAGTGTGGGTGCCACTACTGTGAATCATAGAAACTTTCTATATATACTCTGAGAGAGGTTGTGGAAAGTTCAGTAACCGTACTGATGATTAATATAGACTAATGTATCGCTAGTCTGAGCCAGTGAAACAGAGAACCACAATCGTGTGGTTACGACGGAAGTGATAAACAAATTAGGAGAGTTCCGAGCCTGTTCCTTGAAGAACACATGCGTGCGCAAGTAGAATGTACTGCCTAATACCAGACATTATTCACTCCCTGGTGAAAGAGGAAGTTAAGTCTTAAAAGCGTTTCATGTATGACGAAGCTAAGCTTAATAGAGTGATTATGGTGTATTTTCCTCCTTGCAGTACCTTAATCTGACAAAGACCATATGGAATGTTATGCAAAGTAGTATGTGTAAGATTGACACGTCGCTCTGCCGCGAAGACTATGTCCAATACACAAGATAATTATGACGAGAAAAATAGAGGAATCGCATTCCCATTTGAGATGTTAAATTTCACCACATGTCAAAATTACGCTGAGAAGGTAGAATCTACTGAGAAGTGAGGGGTTTGAAATGATTTCGTGGTTCGAATCTGGACGAATGCATGTGGGATCTGAAATGAAAAATCACGTTTCTGTGGTTCGAATTCCGCGTAAAATTGGATATCAAGTGGAAATGGTCACGTCAATAGCCAGTTAAAGCAATAAGCCTGCTTAGTTTGAAATGATGCCTTACGGTACAATTATGATTTATATACAGTTAGTTGGATCAACAGAATGGATATTTACACAACGATACCTCGAAGTATGCAATTAATGTTCAATGATTGGGAATTAAATTGTCTACATTTAGGTCAATTCAAATGTTCATAACTGTGACAGGTATCATCAAGATAACGTATAACTCAGTCGAAACATCAGATTAAATATTTACACGAAAATCACTGGGTAAGCGCGGTAGAAAGGATGGGAGACAGGATAGAAATTGGAGACTGTTGGAATAAAGAATTTCAGAAAAGAAAACAAAAGATACTGTGTAAGAAGGTAACTGCTGGAGTAAGAGATATTGAGAAACAGATTATCATACCAGGATGGAAGATCAAAAGAGCATTATTAGAATTCTGTGAAATGAATAAGAAGTTGCCAGTAAAGAAAATAAATCATACAAATAGGGACGTAAGAGGTATGGTTTGGGGATTAATGAAGGTCAAAGAGAGAAAGATGATGAGAGTGGTCATTTGTTGCGTGGAGGAACAATGGAAGAAGCACGTCTGTTAAGACTCTGTACAGAACATAACAGAATATTCCCAACCCCTAGTTCCGGATCACCTGAAATTGTATTGTAATCCAAATTGTTTTTTGATATATGCATGATTGTCCTTATTGCAATCAGTTTATCTATTACTACATTAAACTTTACAGTAAAATTAAGCCTACTAACTATTTACACCTAATATTTAGATATTTTTAAAATGTATTTATTTTTGTCCTAGATGTTATGTACCTATATATCTATATAAAACGCTGAATGTCTATCTGTCCATCTGTCCGTCCGTCCGTCCGTCCGTTCTTCACATAAACCCAAACGGTTCCACGAATCTGAACCAAATTTTACCTTTTATAACCCTGTGGGTAACCCTATCCACAAATAACTTTCCTTAGCACCCGTAGGAGGGAATGACATAAAAATTGATATTTTCACTATTTATAAAAGATTCGGTTCAAATACACATAATACATTCATAAATTGGTACACATGTGACTTACTCTCTGTAGAAAAGCACTGTAGGGGTAAGACACACCTAGCACCCCCTAGGGGTGGAGGTGGGGAGGGGTGTCATACAAAAATAAGCAGAATATCTGTCTGTCCGTCCGCTGCTCGTTTCACCAATCTTAACCAAATTTTGTATACTTAATCCTTAATGTTAATCTTTGTTACCCATAGGGGAGGGGAAGACGTAAAATAATTGAAAATTACCGATATTAGTACCGAATCCATCCTTTTCGGGGTCACTGAGATGAATCCCGTTTAAAACTTCAAGTTCAGCCTACATCGGCATGGAGGTTCAGAAGTGCTGAAAAAGAAAACGTCCAAAATGACCGAGAAGAGTGTTGATTTCATAGTTTTCGTGGTCCCTAGGCTGATTGGTGAGTCCCAGTTACAGTTGGAATCGTGTAAATCTATACTAATAATATTATAAAGAGGAAAATTTTGCTTATTAGTTTGTAACGGATAGACTCAAAAACTACCGAACCGATTTTAAAAATTACGTCACCTAGAGAAAGCTACATTGCCAGTGAATAACATGGGCTTTATTTTATTTTCAAAACAATTCGAGGGGGGCAGGAGGGGAGATACACAAATAATAGGCTAATATAGGCAAAATAACGAATTTGTCGTACAAGGACGAGACAAATTTAAGACCCTTGACACAAAGAACAAAACTCGGTTGCCATACGGGCCCGAAAACCATGTTTTAAGGCCCTAAAACCAACCGTTATGGAGATATTGGCACAACACTATCCTGCTCTAGGAATCGGATAAAGAAATGAACTGCCGTAACCATGGCAACGTCAGCTCCAGTATTCTTACAGCAGCGAGATATCTACAATATATCACAAAAACCTAACATGTTACAGACATCAAAACCGCTATTTGGAATCTCCTTTAAAAATAAAAGAACACAAATTTTTGTTTTTAGAAAATCCACTTAATGGGTGAGGGCAGGGGGTGAAAAGAAATCAGGCAGGAGTTGAATTCTTTATATGAGGATACATGTATCTCAGAAACTGAAGATGTTACAGGCGTTAAAACTGGTACTTGGAATCTATTTTTAAAATAAATGAACACGCTTTTTTTGGGGGGGGGGGGGAAATCCATTTAAGGGGGTGAAATAATGAAAAAAGCGGGTGAATTTTCAAAATGAGTACCTTCTTCTTCTACCACTTTTCCCACACTGTGGGGTCGCGGGTGTGAACTGTGTCGCACATGTAGATTTGACTTTGTTTTCCGGCTGAATGCCCTACCTGACGCCAACCCCGTGTGTAGGGATGTCTTTACTATTGCGTGTTCCTGTTATAGTTGGTAATGTGGTGTGTTGAGTGAATATGAAGAGGAGAGTGTTGGGACAAACACAAACAACCTGTCCCCGAAGCAGATGAATTAATCACACGCGATCAAAATCCTTTACCCAGCCCGAAATCGAACCCGGAACCCTGTAAACCGAAGGCCTCAACGCTGACCACTCAGCCAAGGAGTTGGGCAGTTTTTAAAATGAATATATCTACAGTATATCTCCTAAAATTAACATCTTACAGATGTGAAAATTGGTATTTGTAATCCCCTTTAAAAATAAACACATACTTTTTGTTTTCGGAAAATCAACTTAAGCTGGAGATAGAAAATAAGTGAAGAAGGAGTTGAATTCTCTTTATGAGGATATTTATATCTCAAAAACTAAGATGTTACAGACGTGAAAATCGGTATTGGAAATTCTTTTAGAAATAAAGAAACCATTCTTTTTCGACTTAATAAAGGACTGCTTCTCATATGTAGAGTTCCATGTCGCATGTTCCAGGTTTAGCTCTGATAGTAGCCTGGTCATCTTAGCCCCAAAAAGCAATGCCACAAACGTGGTTTACAAAGAGGTTCTGGGGTAAATGAAATGCAATTTTTCGGTGAGTTTTTATACTTTAGGGATTTTCAGATAATATCTTAGTGCAGTACCGAGGAACAATTAATTTTTATCAGCTTACCAAATCCTCGCGAGCGAAGCCGTGGGTTACAGCTAGTTATATATATAGCTCGACGCGGAAATACATATACATAAATGAAAATCCATAGCCTCTTTCCGGGCATTCGACCGGGTCAGGAATGAGATTAATGAAGCCCCAATCTAGCGGCGACGATAGGATTTGTGCCGGCAGCCGAAGTCTGTCACACTCCCCTGGGGCAGTGATTAATGACCTACACATAAAATTAAATGATGTTACGAGTGTGTTCCTGCCATGAAAGATGGCAGGGAAATCGGAGTACCCGGAGAAATACCTGTCCCGCCTCCGCTTTGCCCAGCATACATCTCACTTGGAGTGATTGGGATATGAACCATGGAACCCAGCGGTGAGAGTGGTGGTGATGATTATTGTTTAAAGAGGAAGCACAACTAACCATCCTCTATTAACGCTAATCAGAGAGAAAAAATGGAAGGAATCCGACACTGAAAAATGGGCTGCTGGTGGTGGGGTTCAAACCCACAACCTCTCGAAGGCAAGTCTAAAGATTTCCACTTCTGGAGCGATCCCGAGGTTACTGATAGTTCCACTCCTCCAAGGGACGTCGTGGCCTGCCTGGAGATAGCTTTGCTTCTCTTTGGTAGTGGTAATAGTCCTTTCACTCGTCTGGGAAGTACAGGCCTTGACGAAAGCTTGCCAACGAATCCTATTCTTTGCCGTGCCTTTATCTTATTTCAGTTTTTTCCTTGCTGCTCATGTACAATGTTTCGAGTCAAGGGCCGTTGACTTTTCTTCATTTCGGCTAGTTTTTATCTTGGTTTCAGTGATAGGAGCGTTTAAGAAACGCGAGTTATCAGCCCACAGCTTCCGATTTCGGTTATGGGGCTACCATTGAAGCATCCAGACCTGTAGTCCTATGTTGTTGAAGTAGAGTTCCAGCATTTGCTCCCAACTCATAATAATGATTTTCCCATCAGTACTCGGGTAGCTGATTGCGGTGGTTAGCCACTGAGCCATGGGGTCGCCAAATTCCCGCATCTCTTGAATAATGGCAATCTAATAAAGCCATCTCCATACAAACCATGAAGGCCCATGGAGGACATCCACTGTTCGTAATATCAATACTATAATAATAATAATAATAATAATAATAATAATAATAATAATAATAATAATAATAATAATAATAATAATAAATAATAATAATAATAATAATAATAATAATAATAATAATAATAATAATAATAATAATAATAAATGATTCACCAGAAGCTGGTTAGCGTATCCCTTAGCTTACAAGAAGATATAACAGATTCTTTGTTTATATGTTGCTGGGGCACGTCAAAATGAAACTCATACAGTCCTACATGGGCAGATAAGAGGGCAGTACTAATGCCGTATGTTTGTGTTGCGACACCACATTCAGTTTGCTGTGGAGAGTTGTGAAGTATACACATGAGGCGTCAAAGAAGACAATCTTCGAAAGAAGAAGGAGAACTGATGATTTTTCACCATAACCGATGAAAATCACTCCGGGAAATCGGTAAACTCGTAAACAGGAGCCATGCAACTGTACAGTGCGTTATAAATATATATATAAAAGTACGCGCAGCATTGAGAATATAAACAAAGTGATTGGGAGAAAAATGTTCAACCTCAGGGAGGAACGTTGGATAGTAAGACAAGTGAAGAAAAATCCAGCGATCTGTGATGGCCGAGGAACATACCAACAAGAGAGCACATCCAGAAACTATTCGACTTATCCTAAGGAAAAGTAACAGGCATGGACGTACAGATAGGAAAAAACATTTGTTATCAAGATTGATAGGAAGAAACGGTTGAACTTCGTTAGGGAGTGTATTAGTAAAAGATTTTGACTTCTTGAAGACCGTTATTTTTGTAGTTGAAAGCAAATACAATCTCTTCGGATCAGACGGAAAGGTGTGTCTGGAGGAAACAAAATGAGGAATTTAAACATAGCAATCTACGTCCAAGTGTCAAACATGGTAGTGTAACTGTCTGGGGGTGCATGTCAGCTAGTGGGCCAGGAGAGTTGACTTGTATTGATGAGACCATGGATCAACATGTGTATCAATATACTGAAAACATTTACGATCTTGTGCTCAAAAGCTCGGAATACTTGATCGATTAAAGTATTACCAAGATCACGACCCGAAGCACAAAGCTCATAAAGTACGGATGTGGCTGCTTCATAATTGCCCAAAATACTCGAGACAGCTCCACAGTCACCAGACTTAAGTATGATAGAAAATCTATGACATTACTTGGAAGTAGCGATAAGAAAACACCAGATTTCGAATAAAAATGATCTGAAAATGGCTCTATCTAAAGAATCGAAGAAAACAGTTCCATCTTATTGCGAAAAGTTGCTACAATCTATGCCTAACCGTTTAAGAGCCGTGAAAAGTGTTAAAGGGTATCCTACAAAAGTATTGACTGTTAAAAATAGTGTGTTATTAGAGATCGCTCAGGAACTACTTGAAGGTGCATGAGTTTTACTTTGACCTGTTTCAGGCATGTTTAAGAACAATGTATTAATTTTCTTTGTAAATATAAGAAATACTCTGTACCCTAGTAGAGAAATGTGTATTTGTTAAACCAGAACCAAGACTAAAATAAAGTAATAGTTATATTTTCTTGTTGAATCCAAATAAACAAGCTGTCCTCCAGTGTATGAGTTTCATTTTGACTCACTGTGTTTTGGAGTAAAAAATGTACGGATTTGAAATTTGGACACAAGAAATTAAGATGAAGAAAGGTAACCTTCAATAAGAACTTAGTAAGGCGATTCGTATTTCATTTAAAGACATACTCTTTTACTGAAATATCATACCATGCTTTTTCTTAATACAATTATGGGAAATGGGAGATACATTGAGTGGGATAAAATGACGTATAAGAATAAAAGACGGATATAATCTTACATTTAAAACACATGTAAATAAAGAATATCATTCACAATCAAAAAAAATAATGATAAGTGAGTTGCAATAAATAAAAATAAGATATATTCTCATAATATCATAGTAAAAAGTCTTAAAGGAACAAAGGAGTGAATTTTGTAAGAAAAAAGTAAATAAATATAATGAACTCTTCCAGCACACGAAAATTATTGTATTTGTATAAAATGAGAAGTAGAGTATAATGTTAAACAGTGCACTACTTTTCCAGAAAAATAATAATTTTCTAACCATTCAAATAATTGGAGGAAACTAATCAGGAAAAAAATGGAAACAATGATTCTTCATTACTTTGTTAATAGGAAAGGATTTTCATTTCTGGCCTCTAAAAGTGCTGTCTTGTCCTCTAGTTGTCCTCTCAAGTTACCCTGATTTTTTGCGAGTTTGAGGCCGTCCATGTCCCTTTTCTGGTATATTCTTACCTAAATCCAAACTGTGTGTTTTGGTAAGACGGTGGAGTAAAAGCACTGCCTCAAGGCAGTATTATTGGACCTTTATGTTTTCTTATATTATAAATGATATGAGCAAAGGAGTGGAATCGGAGGTAAGGCTTTTTGCTGACGATGTTATTCTCTATAGAGTGATAAATAAGTTACAAGATTGTGAGCAACTGCAACGTGACCTAGGAAATATTGTGAGATGGACAGCAGGCAATGGTATGTTGATAAACGGGGTTAAAAGTCAGGTTGTGAGTTTCACAAATAGGAAAAGTCCTCTCAGTTTTAATTACTGCGTTGATGGGGTGAAAGTTCCGTTTGGGGATCATTGTAAGTATCTAGGTGTTAATATAAGAAAATATCTTCATTGGGGTAATCACATAAATGGGATTGTAAATAAAGGGTACAGATCTCTGCACATGGTTATGAGGGTGTTTAGGGGTTGTAGTAAGGATGTAAAGGAGAGTGCATATAAGTCTCTGGTAAGACCCCAACTAGAGTATGGTTCCAGTGTATGGGACCCTCACCAGGATTAATTGATTCAGGAACTGGAAAAAATCCAAAGAAAAGCAGCTCGATTTGTTCTGGGTGATTTCCGACAAAAGAGTAGCGTTACAAAAATGTTGCAATGTTTGGGTTGGGAAGAATTGAGAGAAAGAAGAAGAGCTGCTCGACTAAGTGGTATGTTCCGAGCTGTCAGCGGAGAGATTGCGTGGAATGACATTAGTAGACGAATAAGTCTGAGTGGCGTTTATAAAAGTAGGAAAGATCACAATATGAAGATAAAGTTGGAATTCAAGAGGACAAACTGGGGCAAATATTCATTTATAGGAAGGGGAGTTAGGGATTGGAAATAACTTACCAAGGGAGATGTTCAATAAATTTCCAATTTCTTTGAAATCATTTAGGAAAAAGCTAGGAAAACAACAGACAGGGAATATGCCACCTGGGCGACTGCCCTAAATGCAGATCATTGATTGATTGATTGATTGATTGATTGATTGATTGATTGATTGATTGATTGATTGATTGATTGATTGATTGATTTATAATAGTCGCCGGTACTGAAGCATTTTAACATCTGTATGCAACTCCATTGTTTTAACAGTTTGGAAACACTGAATTATATGAAATGTCCGTATTCATGCGAGCCTGTTCATGATCAGTATTCGAATGGGTCGAGGTGCTGTGTGCTATTCTATATTGCCGAAAATAGATTACAGGTCCATAAGTTATTCACAGGAAAAACGTGCTAAGTTTTCCTTTCTTCGCTTTTCACGAACTGCCACGTGGTATAAAAATATTCCTTCTTATTATGACCATCTTCTACCTTTATAATAATAATATCATATTTTATCCTCAACAACCAAAGTAAAAATAACCTGGCAATAAATAATTGTGACCGAGCTCGATAGCTGCAGTCGCTTAAGTGCGGCCGGTACCCAGTGTTCGAAGATAGTGGGTTCGAGCCCCACTGTCGTCAGCCCTGAAGATGGTTTTCCGTGGTTTCCCAGGCAAATGCGGGGACTGTAACTTAATTAAGCCCATGGCTGCTTCCTTCCCACTTCTAGCCCTTTCCTGTCCCATCGTCACCATAAAACCTATCTGTGTCGGTGCAACGTAAAGCAACTTGTACAAAATATATGTATATGATCATCAGAAACGCAAGGGTGTTTGGAAAACCGTTCCTATGGAGTTATTGTCAGCACTAATTAAACACTTAAATGGCATACGTATTGCGGCGAGATTATATCATGCAAATTTCTTCACAATTAAATTACAGTTAATTAATTGTTTTCCTTGATTAGGAGAAGCCAGTATAGCCAGAAACATCTTAATCAGTTCCCGAGAAAATGGTGTTGAGAGTGACCTCTGAGTCCGTAATGTCACAGGTCACACCTCCTGGAAGACGAACACATGTACCGAGCTCGATAGCTTCAGTCGCTTAAGTGCGGCCAGTATCCAGTATTCGGGAGATAGTAGGTTCGAATTCCACTGTCGGCAGCCCTGAAAATGGTTTTCCGTGGTTTCCCATTTTCACACCAGGCAAATGCCGGGGCTGTACCTTAATTAAGGCCACGGCCGCTTCCTTCCCACTCCTAGCCCTTTCCTGTCCCATCGTCGCCGTAAGACCTAACTGTGTCGGTGCGACGTAAAGCAACTTAAAAAAAAACGAACACATGTGATGTTGCCTCCCTTACTTCCCCTTCATCCTCAGGGTTGGCCAAAATCTACTCCCAAACGTTACCTGTTTTTCTTTCCGCCCGGAATTCTTGTGATCACGAGTGTACCTCTGGATGGGCACAACGGACAATATAAGAGATGTTGTATTGTTTGAAATTCGCCACAATCACATACAACTGTCTTGGTCGGAAGATGCCACTTACATAAGTTGTCCCTTGTTCTTGCAACTTCAGCTCGCATTCTGTTCAGGAACCTTCAGATTGGCCAGTTCTCTCCTTCCACATGGCAATTCGTGCTTTTGCAACTGTTCCCTGTAACGGTTGTGTACTTGTTAGGAAGCTCCTTCTCGATTTTAATCTTCTTTCAGTGGGTGTGAGGCCATAGTATGGGTAGATGAATTTTTCCTTTCATTGTTAACAGCCACTTCTCTTCTGATATCAGATGGAGCAATTATAGCCTGATATTTCATTTTCAAACAACCTAAAATAATCCGCCAACTCTAGTGTAAGGCAACATTAACCTGTTTTACAAAGGCCGACTTATATCACACAGGGCAGGCATATTCTCCTTCTTCCGAGCTCGATAGCTGCAGTCGCTTAAGTGCGGCCAGTATCCAGTATTCGGGAGATAGTAGGTTCCAACCCCACTATCGGCAGCCCTGAAAATGGTTTTCCGTAGTTTCCCATTTTCACACCAGGCAAAATGCTGGGGCTGTACCCTAAGTAAGGCCACGGTCGCTTCCTTCCCACTCCTAGCCCTTTCCTGTCCCATCGTCGCCATAAGACCTATCTGTGTCGGTGCGACGTAAAGCAACTAGCAAAAAAAATATTCTCCTTCTGTATAACAATTTCTTTTTTTTTTTTTTGCTTTACGTCGCACCGACATAGTGAAACCGTTCAGTGTCCTGTACAGCTCACTGGAATCATAGGTGCCTTTCTACCTTATTAAAATCACTTCTAAAGGTCGCGTCATTGGTAGTAGTATTTGCGATGGGGATCGAGCAGCGTCCGGCCAGAACGGAACCCGCGAGGGAGCGCCTGGAAAACAAAGGGAAGGCTGAACAGGAGCCAAGCCCCCACGAAAATGCCCTCAATTCGCAGACAGAGTTGGAGATATGATGCGACGCTACCATAGTCAAACACGCCCCGAGGTGTGGCCTATTTTACCAGGGATCCAAACTAATAGAAGGAACTTCCGGGTTTTTATGCACGTTTCACGGGTGCCAACGTCGAATTTTGGCGCGTAAAAATTATAAGATATTTTGATCCAGACATGGGAAAATTATGGGAGGCACACCAATGAATAGAGCTGAATTTTCTGCGTATCCCAGACAAAAAAAATATGGAATACTTTATTCAGGGGAAGATAGGAGGTCACCAAATGTCCAGATTTAACAGATTACAAACACGTGTGGATGTGAAGCGTCTCCCAAGCTAAGAATCGCGCTCAAAGATGGCTCCACCCCCCATATGACGCTAATGGAATAATTAAAAGCGGGAAGCAAATTACGTGAAAACTGCCGATCGTCGGTAGAGCACGCCTGGTTCAAATAAGAGAGGAGAGAGAGGGTTACAATATACACCATCTAAATATTTTGAATTCCTGGGATGAAAGGAGCTGCTGTCCTTAATGAACCGTGAATCGTTCACGCCCATTGTCTTCCGGTGCGTAGACCATAAAAGCTGAGCTGGCCCTCGCTGGACACAGTTCTTAGCGTGTCGTTGAGAGGGACAGTGTGTCCCGCTGTGCTCCAGTTTTACAGTCCAAAACCTAGTGACCGCATACTAAGACAGTGTTATTGTGTCCGTTGCGGCCGTGAAGTAGAAGGTCTTTGTGAAGTGTAGTCGGGAAACCAAGCAAGCCTAGGCGAATGTCTCTGTGCCGCATGTCAAATTAATTAAGCTGCGAGCATAATTTATAAACGAGTGGCGGAAGTCGGCTATGGACAATGCCGACCTAAATGAGTCCGTGATATTAATAACTTGGTATCACCCGAATTGCTACTCTAAGTCAGGGCTCTCAAGTGTCGTGAGCTACCCGATTCATGCTGTGAACGCGCCCGTTGTGATTATAATGACCTGCTTGTTCGTGGTGTAAACTCTGTGTTCGTGTCGCGGTAAACAGAGGGCCGTGTGACGAGTGGTGGAGTGTTACCCATTTGGATTACTCTAAGATTTCAGCTGTGGACGAACTATCCAGGATGTCGGACTTGTGTGGACCAGGGTTGAAGGACAGCAGGCCCGTTTCCAGCGCCGAGGCCATGCAGCAGTAAGCACCGCCATGGGTCTCCCGTGGAAGGAAAAACCACGGCCACCAAACAGATGAGTGATGTCAATATAATCTCTTAGCACGTTAATGTAGAACCGGTAGTAGGATGAGCTTTCCTTTGTAATACCTACATGTTGTAAAAATAATGCATGTCCTAATATGGAAATGTTATTGTTCTTGATCATGTTAACGTAAAATTCAAGGGAGCTGACCCCCGGACGACCCTTTTGTTTTTCCTTAATGATTAGTTTATCGTGAGGGGTTATTCTTAGTAATATGTAGAATATCCTAGCGAGTAAAGGAACAAGAATAGGAGGATATTTGAGTTCACCTAGGAGTGGCTGGAACAATAGTGGATGAGCAGGGAAATCCATGTCCAAAGGTTGTTAGTTAATGTCCAAAATGGCTAGCGTATATGCTGGGGAAACTCATGGGTCAATCAGACGATGCATGCGTAACTTACACATATAATAATTGCATGCTGCAAGAGAGAAGAGATCCTGTCCGAGAGAGGTACATAAATATGTCATTTAGATATAATAGTGAGGGACAGTTCGCGAGTTCCCCGTGATTCTTGATTATTTAACCAGAAAGGTACGGAGTTTTTTGTCTGCAACCGGCTGAGATCCAGGGAAGCCAGAGTCATATGTATGGTAGAAATATAAATATATGCATAAATTTGGGCGGTGAGCAAAGAAGATGAGGAGCGTGGAATTGAGGAATCATGAGAGTCCTATGCCCAAGGAAAGAAGATACGCGATATGAAACGTAATGAGAGGGCCGAATGCCCAGATAGTTTTATGATGAGATGATCCGGAAGTGATGGTGCCCATAGTCGGCGCTCTACGAGGAGAATGAGAATGTATGGAATAAATGAGTATTTCTTGGGAATTTTGCGGTAAGATGAATAAACAAATGAAGTGGACCATAGATTTGTGTCTCCGAGAAAGGAGGGCTGGACGTTGTGAGTGAGAGAAGAATCCGCCGTGGCCAATGAATGAGGAATAGTAGTACGAAGCGAATGACCGTCCCTTCTTTTTTTTTTGTGAGTGTTTGCTACTCGCGACAGAGTGGTCCCGCTGTGCTATTAAATTATAATTAAGGCTTTAGGCTCTGGATCTCCCCCCGCAACTGCTTGTTGTTTTAAATGGTTCAGCTAAGACACTTCTGTCAATGATAATATCACGGTGATTTAGAAGGTAATTAATAAATGAGTAGGGATCTCCCCCAATATCCGGTAATATGAGACCGTAGCTAGCGTAGGGATTTTTCAGGAATGTACCTCTCAGTCGGAGTCATCTAGTTCGAGCCCAGGTCAGATGGGCTGGGGCAGAAGATACTGATAACCATGTTTTTCTTACAGGAATAGCCTCCTTTATGCATGATGTGTATATAACTGTGTGTGCTTAGTATTTAATGTGCGTTTATTTATTTTGAGCTTAAACAGAACCGATGTTCAACGTTGTTTTGTCTTGGTGACAGATAAGGGAAGTCCGGGGATTTTAGCTAATGGTATGTGTGTTTTCTCTATGCATTATGTAAATATATCTTTTAATGTGGTAATCGTGTAGTACAGGAACCGGTTAATTACGTGCTAAGAACAAGAGGTACTATGTGTAGGGACATCAGCTCATCTCACGGTGTGATCGACAGAATATAAAAACTAAAAAAAAGGTACGAACTAATGAGGGAAAGATAGACGGTAGTAGTCGCAAAACCTCAGTCATACCTTTGTGCAGACGACGACCATAGGCGAGTCGAATTTTAAAGTGTTAATTATTTTCTTTTCCTCCCGTATGCGGAGAATTCATTGTATAGGGTTATATCTATTTTTTGAATAAATATTTTGAATAAATTAGTCTTTGTAACCCCCCATTATATGATTCTTGTCATTTGTAGCAGTGCTAAGCAGTATCCAGTAGACAGTTGAACCCAGAGAATCCTACTTTCAGTTTACATAAGGCTCCATCTTAAATATTTGTTGTTTTTTCTTTTCTTTCGAATGTACCACCCCCCAAAGTGCTCTAGCTGCCGAGGCCAGCACAGAAAGTAGGAAGGGGAGCGGTTCGAAGCTCGTTAGGCAATTCGAGCCGCTCTTCACTCTAGTCTCATCCGTGGGTGTTTACCCTGTTATGTGGAGGCATTCTTATGCGCGGGTCGTCCATTCGAGGCCCGGAAGGGAGTAATAGATAGGTCTTATGGCGACAATGGGAGAGGAAAGGCCTACGAATGGGAGGTGTGAAAATGGGAAACCACGGAAAACCATCTTCAGGGCTGCCGACAGTGGGGTTCGAACCCACTATCTCCCGGATGCGAGCTCACAGCTGCGCGCCTCTGAATAACACAACGCCAGTGCTCTTCTTCTTAACGTTTGGGGATGGGTGCCCCAGTTAGACCCTGCCAGTTTACGGAGGAGGCCTCGAAGATATCTTCTGCTTCAGCTTAAGGCACTGCTCCTTGTATGTAAGTGTACGGTCCAAGGTGATCCCTAGGTATATAGGATGGAAGCAGTGAACCAACAACGCACCATTCAAGAATACTTCAAGTTTCCGATGAGCTTGCATATGTTTCATGTAGAAGGCACATGCCTGAGTCTTACTAAGGTTGAGTATGAGTTGGTTCCTTTCATAGTAAGTACTAAGCTGTCCTAGAGCACAACTGAGTGTATGTTCTACGGTCTCAAGCTGTTCTGATTCAGCAACAAGAGCAAGGTGTCAGCGTAAATGAAGCTTTTGCACCCTTGAGGCTGTGGTTGATCATTGGTGTACACATTAAATAAAATGGGAGACAAGATATTTGCCTGAGGCAATCCATTCTTCTGAAATAATCTTCATGTTTGGTCCATGTTGATAAACAATTACAATAGGTTGAGAAAAGTTAACCAAATCAATACATATTTTAATTTGTGATTATAAATACATCACACTGTGGAACTAGTTTATACCATAATAATAATGATATTGGTTTTACGCTCCACCGTATTACTTTTACGGTTTTCAGAGACGCAGTGACGCCGGAAATATCGACTCACGGGACATCCATAGTGCTTCCTATGCTCATGCTTGGTGACGGACGTGAGTGAGTGAGGCTCCACAGTAATCAAGTGATTTGAAGGTGTTATACAGCAGTGAAAGTGACAAAAATTTGCGGAAGTGTTACATTTGTATTTACCAATCCCTATACACACATGTTTTGTTGGTATTGATCTTCTTTTTCTTCCAAATTCGCATTGTAAAGAAAATGGGTCGCCGAAACAACGGAGTAGGAAGCCCAGCCATTACCAGTGCTGCCAACGTAGATCGCCTCGTGAAGTGCGCGCTGGACGACTTCATTCATTAACTCGGACAGCTTCCTTGAAAAAATTGTGCAGGTCATTTCGACCCGCATAACAGAAGTGGTCATAAAAGAACTTGAAAAAAAATTGAAATTTAATATCGAAGCGTTGTCAGAGTTAACCGAAAAACTTGATAAGAAGGAGGCAGAAATCCGCAAACTGAAGGAGGATATGGACGCTAAGTGTGATTCATTGGAGCAATATAGCAGGAAAAATAATGTAAGAATTTTCGGCATTCCTGAAAGTTCGAACGAAAACTGCGATGAACTAGTGCTCAACGTGTGCAAAGTAGTAGATGCAGATGTTAGACTTAAAGACATCGACAGGTGTCACAGAGTAGGACCTCGATCTCCAGGAAAAACACGACCTATCCTAGTGAAATGTGTGCCTTATCGCTCACGGCAGGACGTCTTCACGAAGAAAAGGAAACTGAAAGGATCATCTACAACAATCCGTGAAGATCTTACGGCTATCAGAATGTCCATCTTGAAGACAGCAATCCAGCGTTTTGGACTTACAAACACTTGGACTGATTCAGGAGACATCATAATCAAGAAGGCAGACGGGATGAAAGAGTTTGCCAGTTAAAGGAACTTCCTATGGCATAAGGTTCTGTTGCAGTGCTGCTTTATCACTTGACAATGTGAGTCTACTCCCATCCTTTACCGTAAGTCACAGCCGAGAAGCTATCTTTCTATTTAGTTTAAGAAACTTTATCTATCTATCTATCTATCTATCTATCTATCTATCTATCTATCTATCTATCTATCTATCTATCTATCTATCTGTGTCTCTCTATATATATCATCTGTCTATCTATCATCTGTCTATCTACCTATCCATCCATTTGCCGTATAAATTGATCTAAATATCTATTAGCTTATCTGCCTTCTTATCCTACCATCTGTCGATTGACTTACTCTTTAATCATTTTCCTAACTGTTTCTAATTTAAGTCAGGCCCCCGTATTTACGTCTACATAGATCTAACATCAACACTACGTAGAATAAGCTCCTACTCGAGTTATTCTGTACGCCTAATCTGCTGTTGCACGTTATTATTATTATTATTATTATTATTATTATTATTATTATTGTTATTATTATTATAGACAATTTAGCTATCTCAAATACGTAAATTGCTGATTATTCATTGGATGTATTAGGATGCTGTGTTCTACTTCTAGTTAGTTTTCATTTTAGCAATTGGCAATGCATACCACTAACTGCAGTAATCCCTCTGACCATAGCAATACTTTTCCTTGTCACACTTCCCCTTCCCCACCCATCCCTTCAACCTGTCTACCTGCTAGTCCATTGACCCGAACCCCACCCCTTGAAGCTACAACACACATTCTCCAGTCAGCCCTAAATAGACATAAAAGCGCACTTCACATATGCCACCTTAATGCCCAGAGTTTAGTTTCTCAAACTCGTATAGATGAACTAAAAGCGATTTTCATTCCACTGTCCTTTGATATCATCATATGCAGTGAAAGTTGGTTGAAAGTCAAACATCAGGCTAAGAATCTGGAATTACCTGGCTACTGCCTTCTGAGGAATGACAGACTTGGCAAAGGGGGAGGTGGGGTCTGTGCTTTTGTTTCTTCGCGCTTGAAACCTCAAATTATCTGTCAGTCGCCTCAACAGTACGAGCGCAATCCTGAGTACATATTCATAGAGATACAGGTCGCTACTGTGAAATGCTTGGTAGGTGTTGTATACAAACCGCCTAAAGCTCGCCGTCTGAATGACTTAGAGACTGATATTAACAGACTGTTACCTACGTACGAACATTTTATAATGATGGGAGATTTCAATACAAACCTTCTAGATCCAGATTCTTCCGAAGCCACCCATCTATTGAATACGTTTCAGGCATGCAGCATGGCGGTCCTCCCACTTTCTCCCACTCACCACACTAAAACTTCACACACACTACTGGACCTAATAGTAACGAACAACCCTGACAGAGTATTACATCACGGCCAGACATCTGCTCCCGGACTGTCAGCCCATGACATCATCTTTATGTCTTACGCACTGCAATGCCCCAAACATAAACCTAAGTACGTGACTTACCGAGACTATAGCCGTATTAACAAAGAAAAATTATTGGAAGACGCTTTTTCGATGCCGTGGCAGGAGATAACGCATAAAACTAATATTGACGACATGGTTGCCACTTTCAATAACATGATACTACATATTTTTGACAAACATGCCCCTATACGAACAGCACGCGTCTGTAAAAGACTCTCCCCGTGGCTAAATGATGATATTAGAGCAATGATGGCTAAGCGGGATGCAGCTCATAAGAAATATAAACATTACCCGACAGAGGAAAACTTTATCTATTACAAACGACTACGTAATAAAATGACTCAGACAGTAAGAAACGCTCGACTACGGTACGCCCATGACCTTATAAAACCTGACGTAAGACCCGCTACTTTATGGAAGTCAATCCACCATTTTGGACTAAGTAAACCGGACAAGGTAGACGATTTGGAAGTTTCTCTTGATGAACTGAATAATCACTTCGTATCCTCCCTTGTACAATTAAACGAAGAAGCAAAAGAAAATCTTTTGTGTGCAAATTACAACAGAGCGCCCGTAGGTAGAGACAAATTTTATTTTAGTTATATCTCACCCCTTCAAGTGAAAGCGGCTATCATGCGAATTAAAACTAAATCCACAGGGGTGGACAATATATGTATTATAATGCTACAGAAAATTATCGACGCTATTATTCCAGTATTGACATTCATATACAATTTTTCCCTTCAAAATAGTGTATTTCCAACTGTCTGGAAAATGGCCCTGGTGCATCCTTTACCGAAGAAAAAATCTCCTAGACTAAACAGTGACTACAGACCTATAAATATTGCACCCGCCCCCTACCTAACTGGCACCGGCATGAGATCTACAGGGTCGCTGACAGGTCAAGAAGTAAGAAATAAATAGGCGCTGAACTAAAGTAAGCTTAGAGGCGTACAAGGGAGGAGAAGCGGGGCATATAACTAAAAATGAGAACACCTTCGAATTAAAATATTTAACTCACAAACCGGTTTATTGAACCTTAATGATAATGGGAAATGATGCATTAAATAACACTAATGAATTACATTAAAATTTACAAATGCTTGTTGTAGGTTGTTTGTGGACCTCTGTCCTTTATACGTGATAGAAACGAGTACGTTATCGCGAAGCGATGCATCGTGACATATAGCGAATGGAAATTTTATCATAACACTGAGGCTATATTATCGCTAACACATAAAACTAACATGCGTCCGACAACACGTCTGAGCAATCCCTATTCTAATAAAGACCTAGATTTCCCAATGAAATTACAAAAAAAAATGAAAATACACACATATGATACAACACCTGGGATCGAACCGACCCTCGCTATTCTAGGCATCGTCGAGCTGATGGACAGAACCACCACTGACCTTATGTACAACCACACATGACATAAAAACACATACATGGTACATGATATGCAAGCAAAATACGTAAAAGGCACTTGATCTTCCTTCTGACACTGTAGGCCTCCAATGCCTACGTTGAGCATCGAACTGACAACCTCTCGCGATGAAGGCAGGGTCCTGTAATCCCTATCTAATTATACTCGCACAATTAACAACGATTCATTGACAAACATTACCATCATCGGCCGGGTCGCGTGTTAATTATTACACAGCTCTGCCGTGTTAGGTAAATCACATTATTTCGCCGTTCAAAGAAACCAACTTCCCTTTAACAGCCACGTCCTTCCTTCCTCCGCTTACGGGACATTCCAAACAAAAAAAAGAAAACACACTGGGCCAAGGCCAGACGGTGGTTCACCCTCCCCTAAGGGTCAACACCCACATTAACAGGCGTAACATTCCCTTTCAAAAGGAAACTGTAACACATCACTCGGACGTACTTCCACAATAAACTGCGGTCTTAAAATGACTCGCGCAAATCACCTTGAATTCAACACCTTTACCCAACAGTATCATATCATCTCACATCGCGACTCCCGTGTTATAATGGTAATCTTTGCCCGATCGTTATTATTATTATTATTATTATTATTATTATTATTATTATTATTATTATTATTATTCCTGCCGTCCAACATAGCTTACCCGCTACATTCCATATACATGGTCATCGTGCGGAATCTATTCAGCAATTACAACACACTTAAACACTCGCGCAGCAATCAACATCTGATTACTGACCGCTAATTAATCGATGATCGGCACATGGCTACTTTCTCGTCACACGGCAATACATTCATTAATTAATTAATATCCACGCGAATGGATGTTTAACACACGCTTTAGGATCATTTCCTGATAAATTTTATCACATAATCAATCTTATCTCATCACTCCCTATCTAAGTATTTCAAAGGGTGGAATTTTTGAGGTTGTCACTTTGGCCGTTGAGTCTCGTAGTGACGTGCCTTGCGTACAGTAGTACTTACCGTTTTACATACCATACACTTACCAAATTAATGAATACTCTAATAACTACTCTCACTGCACTCCCATAAACTAATTATTACTGGTCTTCTGACGCAAATAAACAAACAGAATCTCCCAAGAAAGAAATAATTGAATGAATCTATATCCCATGCAAAGCTAAAGTATTATCTTCCTTAATTATTTACACTCGATTACTCAGACCTGTAGTCGGTTTCCTAAGTTAAGACTTAATTACTACGCGCCCATTCCGCCGCTCTATTTCAACAGGACTACATCTTTTAATCTCTTATAGCGTCAGTTTACAATAAATATTCCCATCCCTTCCATGCATGCCAGATATTAGAACTTTGTACTCATCTCTATCACATGATGATGCCTTCGTCAACTCGGGAAGTCCATCCTGAGCTTACTCCTCCTCCATGGGCACCACGGTGATGACTTCCATTACCATTCCATCTTGAAGTTGATGAGCCATTGTTTGATGATGGTGGAGCCGCTAGCACTTAATCCTGTACAGACACAACGTCACTGTTTAATACACACTCCGGTTAACAGCGTTCAATGTGAACGTCCGGCCACGATCTCATATGCGACTACGTAAGATCGTTATATTATAGTAATCATAATAATATGACGTTTCACGGCACGGTTTTCCAAAAGGTTAACACTGGCGTCACAGAGATCAAAACTAAACACTGTTTATGCAAATTGTATTATTTCACTTAAAATAGGAATTAATTTCACTTGAACAAAGACCTAACGAGGGCTTAACGGAGCATAGCTTCGCCGTCGATAAGCCGCAAACCCCGACTGACGCTTGTCCTTTCCGGCAGTAGTTTTTACTAGGGAGCGATACCCCTTCCACTAATTTGCGTAGCGCCTATTCCCGGCGTACTCGAGGTAAAATAGTACGGGTAGTCGGTGACCAATATCTAGTTGGTGCGATTGAGACATAACCACTCAATTATCCTTCGGTGAATCTCTTTAAATTAATTAAAATCTGTTCTGCTTCCCCTACCACACGGGGTGAAGTCCCGATCTCGAGGAGCTGTCGTGAGACTAAACAGATGGCCCAGTACTTTTCCACGCAGAAACCACACAGTATTCTTTCTTCGGCTGAAAGTTATCACGGAAGAGGACATTAAATACTCTAAATAAATGTCCCAGTAACATTTATCCCTTTTAAATCGGGAGATGAGCCCCTAATTCGAGTTTTATTAATTTTCTATCTCGTAGGTAATTAAGTTGGCCAGTCCGATTCCAAGATGGCTTCTATATTCCGTTTCGAAAAAGTTAGTTTCCCCTCATTCTGTGAGTCTTGAGGAGGGATGTCTTCACTCGAGTGATGTCACAGGGAATCCCCATTCATAACCCCTCCCGGGTCTAAGTTGGCTTGGCTTCATCTGCGGGGCCCCCGCTACACAAAGGATAATACTGCGCAATAAGTCGCAGACAAAGAAATCTCGTAGAATAATTTTAAAATACACAATTTATCTATCTCAATGGTATGAATATTAATTAGTTTCGGTATGACCTCTATTAATGATATGAATATTAATCATTTTCAGCGTTCTTTCCCTTTAATAGCATTGCGTGCGTAATTACGGGGATCGATATCAACCTAAGGTCCTTGGATCATGCCCCTGTCGGGTTCAATATACTGTCAATAGTAGCCAAGGGACTCGAACACATTGTGCATAATCAAATCACCAACTAACTCAACGACCACGACATATTAGACCCACACCAGTCAGGTTTCCGACGCAATCACAGTACATGTACTGCCTTACTAAGCGTGACTGACGACATAAGACAGGCTATTGATGAGCAAAAACTGACTATCCTAGTATTATTGGACTTCAGCAATGCATTTGACTCTGTAGACCATGAGTTGCTCCTATTCAAACTTTATCACCTAGGGTTCTCCTACAGTACTCTGAGATGGTTGGGAGCTTATTTAAACGAACGTCAGCAACATGTCATCAATCAAGGTACATTTTCTTCGTGGCAATATGTGAAAAGAGGTGTCCCTCAAGGGTCGACCCTTGCTCCTTTGCTAGTTTCTGTCTATATCAACGACCTAGCTAAACAGCTCACACATTGTTAACATCACATCTATGCTGACGACTTACAACTGTACATCCATGCAAAACCAACAGACGTTTCGACAGCAATCGAGCTAATTAACATGGATCTATCGTCCATAAGTAAATGGTCTTCCCAGCATGGAGTTATTTTGAACCCAAAAATGTCCAAAACTATAGTAATTGCCCACCCAAGACTTATTTCCAGTAATTACCGCATGTCCATCCCTGATGTACAACTTCAAAATCAAGCTTTGCCCTTTTGCAAGAGCGTAAAAAATCTCGGAGTAACCATTGACCAGCACCTCTCGTGGACGGATCAGATAATGTCTGTGAGTAGACGAGTTTTTGCTACGTTGCACACATTAAACAATTTCAAATTTACTTTTCCGTTCAGTTTAAAGAAGAAACTAGTTGAAACCCTCGTTCTTCCAATATTCGATTATTGTGACGTAGTTTACAAAGATGTGAAAACCGAACTTCGAGATAAACTACAACGTGCACAGAAAGCCTGTGTAAGATTTATATGTGATCTGAAATTTTCAGATCATGTTACCCAGTCTTACGTCGACCTCGGATGGCTACGCCTTGAAGACAGACGCAAGCGGCATACCCTGACTTCATTGCACCGAATCCTTGCCTTACAATCCCCATCTTACCTGTATGAACGATTTCATAGCCTTTCTGAACACCATGATAAAAACACCAGAGCGCTGAGCTCGACATTGCTCGCTATTCCTAAGCATAAATCCTCAACCTACAACAATTCCTTCACTGTTGTGGCCAGCCGTAAATGGAACTTCCTTCCGCAGGAGGTCAGCGGGATATCAAACCACGGAAGATTTAAAAGTATGTGTTCAAAATATCTCTATGAAACGAGTTCGTAGCGCGACAGTTTCTTCTTCTTCTTCTTCTTCGTCTTCTTCTTCTACTTATTCTTCGTCGTCTTCTTCTTCTTCTTCCTTTTCTTCTTTCTTCCCCTCCTCGTGGTCCTTCTTCTTCTTCTTCTTCTCTGTTTTCTTCTCCTCATTGTTCTTATTATTATTATTATTATTATTATTATTATTATTATTATTATTATTATTATTATTATTATTCAATAGTGTTAGAAAGTACTCAGCTGTGGTTTCCCGCATAGTTATCCTTATCCCTATCCCCTTTTTGCAATGTTTTTCACCCACAGTAAACACACGAAAACTGTAACATTCGTCAATGTGATATATTTCTGGAATTGGACAAATTAATTGTAAATATTAGTAGGTTTATCTATATTATTATTATTATTATTATTATTATTATTATTATTATTATTATTATTAAAATTGTAATTCGTTGTATGTTGTATGTTAATTTCTTCGTAGGAAGCAAATGTTAATTTATATTGTGTATTATAATAGTTATTTTTATGTGCAGCAGGATAGCATTTTATATATTTTTATGTTATTTATGTATTTTACTGGTTAAGTGTAAGACAGGGACACGTGCCCCTAACTTTGCCAGTTAAAATAAACCATATCTATCTATCCTTACTGCACTGGCATATCTACCGACATGAGGCTGTCGTATTTGAGCACTTTCATATACCTCTGGACTGAGCAAAGATGGAACCCGCCAACTTGGGCGCAGAAATCCAGCACTCTACCACTGGAGCCACGCAATCCACCAGTGAGAGATCATATCCGACTCTTTCCGAATATGAAAGTAGTATCTAAGATAGGTACCATACAAGAATGTAATGAGAAATCATAGACTACCTAGGGTAATATTCAGTCAACTTACGTGGCAATCATATCTCCTGTTGCTAGATATCTTCCTACGGCGTGTCGTGGACCTCAATAATCTGGGTCATTGAGCCCAGACAGGAAGCGCCTCCGGCTCACACAGAGACGCATTTTCAGTTATGAATGACACTGACTGCATCATTGGATTCCAGAGAAATTATTCGAAGAATGTAACGTATATCCGCTAGGAAACTATGACGAACAAAATGTATGTGAGTTCCAGGCTAAGAGGTTCAGCAAATTCGTTTACCTGCATTACCCTCAAACACTTGTTAGATGCACGTTATTTTCCCTGAAGCGTTAAATACAACGAAAGTTAAAGTAATTTATGTTACGAAACTCGTCAATTCAATTCATAAAATTCTATTATTACTGCAGTGAAATTTTTAACGAAATTGAGCTGTTGTCAAATGCTCGTGATTTCCACGTGTTATACAGATCTATACAATTTTCTCTTAACATTTTTTTTACGTCGCACCGACACAGATAGGTCTTATGGCCACGATGGGACAGGAAAGGGCTACGAGTGGAAGGAAGCGGCCGTGGCCTTAATTAAGGTACAGCCTTATCATTTGCTTGGTGTGAAAATGGGAAATACCGGGCGAGTTGGCCGTGGGGTTGGGAGCGTGCAGCTGTGAGCTCGCATCCAGGAGACAGTGAGTTCGAACCCCACTGTCGGCAGCCCTGAAGATGGTATTCAGTGGTTTCCCATTTTCACACCAGGTAAATGCAGGGGCTGTACCTCAATTAAGGGCACGGCCGCTTCCTTCCCATTCCTAGGCCTTTCCTGTCCCTTCGTTGCCATAAGACCTATCTGTGTAGGTGCGACGTAAAGCAACTAGCAAAACAAATGGGAAACCACAGAAAACCATCTTCAGAGCTGCGGACAGTGGGGTTCGAACCCACTTAACTTTTCAGTATCAAATAAGATCCACTACTTTTTAGCGTTTGATTATTCTGACTCGGTCCCTTCTCACTTATGAGAATGTCCTGCACCTGAGTGATTTAGAAATTTATGGTGCTTTTGCATAAACCAACAATGGGGGAATATCGCTTTCGTATGTTTTCTTGACTGTCTTCTTGCAACTCTTCTAAATAAAGTGTATTGTATTCAGTCTCTCATTATGATGCTACTTTTACTTTATAATTTCGGAGCAAGTTGACAACATGGTACGGGTCGTTTAGTTATGAGTTTGCATTCAGGAGATGGTGGTTTGAACTCCTCCATCGGTAGCTCTGAAGCTAGTCCCCTGTGGTATCCTAGTAAATGCCAAGGCTGTATCTCAGTTAATAGGAGCTGCCCAGGGCAGCAAAGGCGTGGTCGGTTATCCCAAATGATATACATTTGATTCCTACATCAGGAAGCTTAAAATATACGGTAATTTTTAATGGTGTTTTTGAATGATCTTGAGCATAATTTGAAATAGAAGTGGTGGTGTTAAATGGTGAACCTATTATTATTATTATTATTATTATTATTATTATTATTATTATTATTATTATTATTATTATTATTATTATTAATATTATTATTATTATTATTATTATTATTATTATTATTATTAAATAATAATAATAATAATAATAATAATAATAATAATAATAATAATAATAATAATAATAATCAAAAATAGCCGGAAGGCAGGTCACCATGGAGACTGGAGATACATCTCTGGTGCCTAGCGTGCTTCGACGATAGAATTCCCAATCTTTAGCTGCTAGTAGATCTGAATTCCATGTGATTGAATTGATTAAGAACAAATTCGTTACCAAGTTTAAAGTTTATTTTGAACCTCAAGTATTGTTAATAATAATTTCGTGTGGCTATTTCAAGCCGAGTGCAGGCCTTGTAAGGCAGAGCCTCCGATGAGGGTGGGTGGCAGCTGCCATGTGTAGGTAACTGCGTGTTATTGTGGTGGAGGATAGTGTTATGTGTGGTGTGTGAATTGCAGGGATGTTGGGAACAGTACAAACACCCAGTCCCCGGGCCATTGGAATTAACTAATGAAGGTTAAAATCCCCGACCCGGCCGGGAATCGAACCCGAGACCCTCTGAACCGAAGACCAGTACGCTGACATTCAGCCAACGAGTCGGACCAAATATTGTTAATTCCGTTGTATTACCGAGTGTTATCAGTAAAGTTCGGAAGTTTATGACCTAAAGAAGTACAAAATGTGCAAGCATTTATGCACTGAAAAACTAGCTAAATATGACCTGAGAAGGGGTAAAATATGACTTAAAAATTTTAGGGATAGGTAGCAAGTATATTAGCAACATTAAACGTGTCAGAAAGTGATAAACGGTAATACAGCAGACACATTTAATCACGCAGACTGACAGAGCTACAGTAGGCAAATTAACACTTTCTACATTCATTCAGTATCAATGCCTGAGGCGTAGTTTTCATTCTGTTTTCCTGAAAAAATAACAAAACGTGAAGTATTAGCATGGTATCTGTCTGCGTACGTTCATAGAGCATCTCTTTCCCGGAATCTTATCTTCTAAACCTGCTACCAACCTCTTCCGAGAAAAGAAAAAATACATCCACTACAGTATTTTGAAATCCTGTGTTTGAAAATCGACGCAGATAACACGTTCCTTGTTAAAAACAACGCATCAATTTGAACAAAAGTTCACAAGATATAACTTAACCAAATACATGACCTTATAGTAGAGTATACTGCACAGTTCTGCGGCCACCATCACCACAGGCCCCCTGGGAGAGGCCTCCACCTCATGGAATGTGCCAAGAGTGCATGCTTAACCTCATATGACCTCACTAGGGTAGTTGGCTAAGAGTTCACTCATAACCTCATATGATGTTACGCTGGCTACGTGTTCAGGCTTAACCTCAAAGACCCCGGGTTCGACACTAGGCTTAAGGGCGTTAACATTACAGATTCAACTTTGATGCCAAAATGTGCAAGCTGGACCCAACTGCCAACGTGATGATGGCCAAAAGTGTAAGCTTAACCTAACAAGCGCATGGTTTCGATTCCAAGCTTAACCTCACAGGCCCTAGATTCGACCCTAGCGTGAATATGGACAAGAGTGCTAGCTTAACCTAACAGAGACGCATTTGACTCCAGGCTTAACTTTACACGGGCGCTACAGACTCAAGTTTGAGATTCGATCCCAGGCTTAACCTAACTAGACAAGATGAGACATGGTCCAGGGTAACTTTAGGGGCCTTTGATGCTGAGATTGGTGGAAGCTCAACTTGAAACAAGATGGCGGCTACACACGGGACTAGGGAGATGGTGTAAGGAGTAACACATATGCTTTATTCATAGGGGCGTAATATTGGAAAGCATCTTTGAGACTCGAAGCTAAGCGACTGCGAAGTCCACAACGCTAGCGTGTGAACTGATGTGTAACGCACTATTGGTTTTTAGTATTTGGAACACTTAATGATTGATTTTAACATTTCGTGCTTATAGATTTGAATTCTAAGATAGTAGCTTGCAATATTGTTGACATCACATAGAGCCTTCACTTAAACCGCAGTGGTACGTATAAGTTAGGAAATTTGTTTGGAAGTGTAATAGGGAGGTACATTAAGGGAAACGGGCTGGCCTAGGGAACGGTGATAAGGGAACAGGGAACTGGAAATCAAGTAGGGATGACATAAAATTGTTAGTGTCGAACTGTAGAAGTATTGTAAAGAAAGGAATAGAATTGAGTAATTTAATAGATATATATTTACCAGATATTGTAATAGGAATTGAATCATGGCTGAGAAATGATATAATGGATGCAGAAATTTTCTCACGGAACTGGAGTGTGTATCGTAGAGATAGTACAGGAATGGTGGCAGGGGGAGTATTCATTCTGGTGAAAGAAGGATTTGTAAGCTACGAAAATGTTAAAGATGAGACACATGAAATTCTAGGTGTAAGGCTCATTTCTAAAGATAGGCAACTTGATATATTTGGAGTGTACAGACCGGGAAAGAGTAGCACTGACACGGATTCAGAATTATTTGATAAGATAATCAGCTATGTAGGAAACGACAAGGAAAGAAATGTGATTGTAGCGGGAGATCTGAATTTACCAGATGTCAATTGGGAACGAAATGCGAACGACAGGAAGCATGACCAACAAGTGGCAAATAAGTTAATATGGGAAGGACAGCTGATTCAGAAAGTGATGGAACCAACTAGAGGGAAAAATATCCTGGATGTGGTGCTGATAAAACCAGATGAGCTCTATAGAGAAACTGAAGTAATAGATGGTATTAGTGATCATGAAGCTGTTTTCCTCGTACTTAAAAATAAATGTGATAGAACAGAAGGTCTTGAAAGTAGGACTATTAGGTAGTACCATATGGCTGAAAAGGCAGGCATGAGGCAGTTTCTAAAAAGTAACTATGATAGGTGGAAAACGGTAAATAAAAATGTAAACAGACTCTGGGATGGATTTAAAGAAATTGTTGAGGAATGCGAAAACAGGTTTGTACCTTTAAGGGAGGTAAGGAATGGTAAAGACCCACCTTATTATAATAGAGAAATAAAGAGACTAAGAAGGAGGTGCAGACTGGAAGGAAATAGAGTTAGAAATGGCTGTGGAAGTAAGGAAAAATTGAAGGAACTTACTAGAAAATTGAATCTAGCAAAGAAGGCAGCTAAGGATAACATGATGGCAAGCATAATTAGCAGTCATACAAAATTTAGTGAAAAATAGAAGGGTAATATACAGTACCGGTCAAAAGTTTAGGACCACATTAAAAATCATGAAGTTCCATCTACAACCTAAAATTTTGCTACTAGACCTCTGTATTTTTTTCCTGAGCTCTCGCATCTAACATGATATACGTCGCATGATTTCAGTGATTTACGCCAAGTAGTGTATAAGTTATACATTTTTAACTGTTGGAAGGTCACGTCAGAAAGTCAACATTTTTGGAAATGTTATGTACTATATACAATAATCGACTTCAAGTATCTCCAAGAAGATTCTTTTTTAGACTTAGCAATAGTCGGGGGTCATTTTAGTATAAATAGAAATATTCCGAAAAAATGCGGCACCCACTTTCGTGCTTTTATTTTTTGTTTCAAATCAGCTCTAAAATGGTCAGTATTTCCTTGTTCTTGTGATAGGTGTCAGTGTGAGCTATCGTCATCAGAAATGTGTTCTTGGTTGCCATCCACAAAGTGCAAAAATAACTATCAGGGCAGATAAGTTTCATGCCGATAGCTCGTCCTGAGACTTTGGGCCATACATGACAAAGGCAAAGAAAAATCAACCATTTTGGTCCTGGGTCGAAAAAAATTAAACACGCCAAAAAGGTGCCGCATGTTTTCGGAAGTTTTATATTTATACTAAAATAGCCCCCACCTATCTCTAAGTCTACAAAAGAATCTTGGCGGCGATACTTGGAACCAATTAGAGTGTACAGTACAATATATAACCAAAATTTTTGATCTTTTGTTGTGACCGTCCAAGAGTTAAAAATTCATAACTTCCACATTATTTGGACTAACTCAATGAAATCAGGCGACATATATTCTATTATGTGAGAGCTCAGAAAGAAAATTACAGATATCTCGTGGCACAATTTTAGGTTCTAGATGACATTTCGTGATTTCTTTACGTGGTCCTAAATTTCTGACCGGTACTGTAGGTATTTTAAGGCAGAAACAGGTTCCAAGAAGGACATTCCAGGAATAATTAATGAACAAGAGGAGTGTGTATGTGAGGATCTTCAAAAGGCAGAAGTATTCAGTCAGCAGTATGTAAAGATTGTTGGTTACAAGAATAATGTCCAGATAGAGGAGGAGACTAATGCTAAAGAAGTATTAAAATTTACATATGATAACAATGACATCTACAATAAGATACAAAAGTTGAAAACTAGAAAAGCGGCTGGAATTTATAAGATTTCTGGGGATATACTAAATACAATGGGTTGGGATATAGTACCATATCTGAAGTACTTATTTGATTAGTGTTTGGTCGGAGGAGCTATACCAGATGAATGGAGAGTTGCTGATAAACGGGGTTAAAAGTCAGGTTGTGAGTTTCACAAATAGGAAAAGTCCTCTCATTTTTAATTACTGCGTTGATGGGGTGAAAGTTCCGTTTGGGGATCATTGTAAGTATCTAGGTGTAAATATAAGGAAAGATCTTCATTGGGGTAATCACATAAATGGGATTGTAAATAAAGGGTACAGATCTCTGCACATGGTTATGAGGGTGTTTAGGGGTTATAGTAAGGATGTACAGGAGAGGGCATATAAGTCTCTGGTAAGACCCCAACTAGAGTACGGTTCCAGTGTATGGGACCTCACCAGGATTACCTGATTCAAGAACTGTAAAAATCCAAAGAAAAGCAGCTCGATTTGTTGTGGGTGATTTCCGACAAAAGAGTAGCGTTACAAAAATGTTGCAAAGTTTGGGGTGGGAAGAACTGAGAGAAAGGAGAGCAGCTCGACTAAGTGGTATGTTCTGAACTGTCAGCGGAGATATGGCGTGGAATGACATTAGTAGACGAATAAGTTTGAGTGGCGTTTATAAAAGTAGGAAAGATCACAATATGAAGATAAAGTTGGAATTCAAGAGAACAAACTGGGGAAAATATTCATTTATAGGAAGGGGAGTTAGGGATTGGAATAACTTACCATGGGAGATGTTCAATAAATTTTCAATTTCCTTGAAATCATTTAGGAAAAGGCTAGAAAAACAACAGATAGGGAATCTGCCACCTGGACGACTGTCCTAAATGCAGATCAGTATTGATTGATTGAAAACTTTGTTTTCAAAACCAAAAAACATTCGACTAAGTGGTATGTTCTGAACTGTCAGCGGAGATATGGCGTGGAATGACATTAGTAGACGAATAAGTTTGAGTGGCGTTTATAAAAGTAGGAAAGATCACAATATGAAGATAAAGTTGGAATTCAAGAGAACAAACTGGGGCAAATATTCATTTATAGGAAGGGGAGTTAGGGATTGGAATAACTTACCATGGGAGATGTTCAATAAATTTTCAATTTCCTTGAAATCATTTAGGAAAAGGCTAGAAAAACAACAGATAGGGAATCTGCCACCTGGACGACTGCCCTAAATGCAGATCAGTATTGATTGATTGAAAACTTTGTTTTCAAAACCAAAAAACATTCGCGCTATACATGACTCAGAATGGAACCCAGGGCTCTTCCCTTTGGACTGCTGAGTACCACGCTAAGTAAATAATTGTGCATTAAATTCAAAAACACCCAGCCTCCGAGCTACAAGAAATCGCCTACCCGAGTAGTATTCGAACCCGTGGCTCCTCTACTTGGGTAGCAAATAAGCATGACTATAGGTTTAAAAGCTTGTGCGTTTAACTGAAAAACCTGGCTTTAGCGCTACAAGAAATTTAAAAATCACCGATCGAATTGGGATTCGAACCTGACCTCATCTGGACACACACAGCTCAAGTGCTATTGTTTAATTCGAAACAGCTAACGTTTGAACTGCAGGAAATTAAAAATCCCCACTCCGACTAGGATTCGAACCTGGAGCTCACTTGGACTCGACGAATGGCGAGCTTTTCTTTCCCTGAAGACTAAGTGTGAACTGTTAGTACGGAGTGAGAATGCTGCTAAAGTGAAGTCGTGAAAGGATGCGCATTTCAGCAAAAAATGACTGCACGAACAATTTGATTAGTCTTGGAAGTACTTGCTTGGACATGAAATAACAAGTTGATTGTTTTAGCATTTAGCTTAGTATGCACATATCAGCAAAAAATTAACTGCACGAGCAAGTTGACTAGACTTGGAAGTATTTGCTGAAACATAAAATACCAAGTCCATTATTTTTGCATTTAGCCTAGTATGCACATATCAGCGAAAAATGACTGCACGAGCAAGTTGACTGGGCTTGGAAGTAACTTATTTGCTGAGACAGGAAATACAAAGTTCATTGTTTCCACAAGTTCGCGACTTATGCACAATCACGCACCCGAATAATAATAATAATAATAATAATAATAATAATAATAATAATAATAATAATAATAATAATAATAATAATAATAATAATAATATAGGGGAACCAACCTACCTTCGTACTGAATACTCATCATGCATACACAATTAGAAAAATAATCTGGTGGCGGAATTTAGTCCCGCAAGTGTTTATGACTTATCACGCACTATCACGCACCCTAACAACTTAGAGGATCCAACCACCTTCATACTGAATACTTAACATACGTGCCCAATAAGAAAAAATCATCTGCTGCGGAATTTAGTCGCGCAAGAGTTCATGACTTATCACGAATCCTAATAATAATTTAAATGAACCAACCTACCTTCGTAATGAATACTCAACATGCATGCACAATTAGAAAAAATCATCTGGTGCCCGAATTTTTAGTCTCGCATGAGTTCACGTATTATCAGAATTATCCAATAAAGAATAAAATCCCCGACCTAACCGGTTGCCCTTCCCTTCATCCTGGCTAAAAGTGAAGGCTTTATCTTCCACTGACCACGTGTTAACCTAACTTAACCTCCCGGAGTTGGATATGAACTTGGAACAAGGTGGCGCCTATAAGGCTTAATACATTTGCTTTATTCATAGGGATGTAACATTGGAAAGCGACTTACGGGAGCTTGGAGCTAAACTTGGAACAAGATGGTGTCTATAAGGCTCAATACGTATGCTTTATTCATATGGGCGTAATATCGGAAAGTGACTTCGGGGACTCGGAGCTGAACTAGGAACAAGATGGCGGCTCCACATGGGACTAGAGAGATGGTGTAAGGCTTAATACATGGTACTTTATTCATAGGGGGCTTAAGTTCGATACCCGGGCTAACTGCATACAAGTGCAGGTCTAACGTTACGCTGACCACGCATTAACCTAACCGGTTGCCCTTCCCTACACCCTGACTAAAAGTGCAGACTTAATCTTCCGCTGACCACGCGTTAACCTAACTTAACCTCTCCGGACTTGGAGCTGAACTTGGAACAAGATGGTGGCTACAAATGGGAAGATGGTGTAAGGCTTAATACATGTGCTTCATTCACAGGGCGTAACATTGGAAAGCGACTTAAAGGAGCTTGGAGCTGAACTTGGAACAAGATGGCGGCTATAAGGGTCATTACGTATGCTTTATTCATAGGGGCGTAATATCGGAATGTTCGATCGAATCCCACCGTCGAACATTCCTCCATCATCAACAGTGCGAGAAGAACTAGCTACAGTACACAGTGAAGAAGCATTAACTCTCATGTCCGAAAGGCAGGCATCATTGGGGACCACAAACAGATACCAGAATGCAAACAGGCCACCGCTTCCAAGAACTCTTGGACCGATGACCTTCGATGTTAGGCCACTACAACAAGCGAGCATCAAGAAGTCTTGAAGAGCTGGAGATTATTCCTCCGTACACTGTTACATTGAATGGGTAGCAATTTCTGAATTTGACTGGTTTTGGAGAACATGACAGAATTCTGATATTTGCAACAGAAGATGCATTGCGACTTATTTCTCAAAACTCTGTAATAATAGCAGATGGGACATTTAAGACTATTCCAACCATATTTTTTTCAGCTGTACATTCTCCACGGCTTTGTCAGAGAACATGTGTTTCCCTTGATGTATTTATTGCCTATGCAAAAGGATAACGGAGGAATCGTATTGCACAATAATGAGGGAAATAAAAAACCTTTGTAAGGTATTGAGAAACCCCTTACAACCACAGATGACCTTCGCAGACTTCGAGCTTGCTGCACTGAACGCCATGAGGACGGCTTTTCCGAACGCTGCAATTAAGAGTTGTCTTTTTCACTGGACACCATCTATTTGGAAAAGAGTTGTGAATAAAGGCCTGCGGGAGGCGTACAACAACGACAAAGTCACCACGGTAAAAGAGGAAGTAAGACAGCTCATGGCACTACCATTTGTATCTCCTGATGATTTAGAGCAATAGTTCTTAAACTTTGTGAGCCTGCGCCCTCTTTTCTTCCGTAAATTCTTTCACGCCACCGTAATGAATGATTGATTTACAAAAGTTGTACTTTTCTTTTAGGTTTAATATCTCAAAAATGTTTTATAATATTTTATTATTATTAATTATGAGTGTTTGATACATAATATTGCATATTTTAAGTAATAATTATAATGTAACCACTTTACAACGAAAGTCATGAATAACATAAATATAATACAATAAGAGAATAAAACAAATGGCAGTAAATATATTGCGGAGGATTCTACGCCCACTGCAATTAACATTTCAAACTACATCATTTGATTTTATTTTCTAAGAACAGCAGTAATGATTAATGAGATGACTGGTGCCGTTTTCCTTTCACAAGTTGTTTAAGGTTTGGCTCCAACTGTGATAGGCACATCTCAGATCACTTTCAACATTTAGCCATGCTCGATATTTTGATTTGATGTAAGCCAGTGTAGAAAATTCAAGATTCACATAGAGACGTTGATGGAAACTGCACAATAAAATTTGAAGATTAAATTAAAATGTTAAAATTATTACCTGCAAATTTGTCATACATTCATATTTTTCACTTGATTTATTACTTTATTTTCATTTTCTGTCATTTTATTACATTTCTTATACACGTAGAAATAACTTTGTTTAAAAATGATGAAAAATGCAATAATTTTTACTATAGTTCATGATAAAAATTCTTGTATTTTTGTAATTTTTTACACATTTCATTACACAATTCATAAACACGAATTCCTTGTCCCAACGTTGCTATGAAGTATAATAATTTTAGGAAAAACCCACATGTACGCTTTAGTGGTGACGAAGATAAGTTTTTGTAGTAAATTCTTTGTCACAAGTTTTTACTGTTTAGTAAATTCATGTGTGTTTTTGATTGTTCACTACGCCTCCCCAGGGGGAGCGGCCGCCAGGTTGAGAACCGTTGCTTTAGTGTTTGTATGAAACGGTTTCCGACGAGGTTGAACCTGTTGCGAGTTTCATTGGAAAGACCTACTTGAGGGTCACACCAAGGAGAGGAAGAAGGTGAACAGTACCACCGGATACGTGGAATGTGTATGGACAGGTAGTGAGCAGATTTCTCAGGAGTTACAACTAACTCAGTGGAAGGTTGGCATAGTAAGTTTCAGAGATGGGTGGTGAGGTGTCGCATCATGTTTCTATTTGGAAACTTTTAGAGAACATAAAGAAAGTTCAACACGACAATGGAATTCTGATTCAACAGTAACTAGCAGGCCATGTGAGAATAAGATACCCTATTAAGAAAAGTTACCAAATGAACTTACGCCATGTGGAAGAAATGGTAGATAACTACCAACAATACAAGGACCAAGGAGACATCCTCGTCTCCCTCAGCCTTGAGCTACCGGCTGAAGCTCCACACAACTGAAATGGATGATCTTGTGGAGGACCAATAAACAAAAGCCTTTTTATAAATTACAAAAAAATATTGTTAAAGTTCACAAGGCAATCTTAATTAATAAAGATTAAACGTTCATAGCACGAGTTTGATCTATTTTCTGACCAAAACGTGCTAGACCTCCTTAATTAGTCCTGCTTTCATTAGACGCATGTTCTTATCTAGACGTAAGTATTAATTAGACAAAAGCACCTTAGACCTCTATTATTAGACCTCCTGCCATTGGACGTATTTTCGTTAGATTTGTTGACCGTGGATACCGGATTCTATTCCCGCTCGAGTCGGGGATTTTAGCTGTGTCTGGTTAATTCCTTTGGCTCGAGGCCTATGTGTTTGTGTTTGTCTTAATACACGTACTCATTTTACACACATCACACTACCAGCCGCCACAAAACACACAATGTGAAAATATCCCTCGACACGGTGTTGCCATCAGGAACGGCATAGGGCTGATGACCTTAGATGATAGGCCCCTTTAAACAACAAGCATCATCTTCAGCGGAAAGGCATCTGGCTGTAGAGCTAGGCTTAACACACATCTAGCGCCGACCATAAGAAGAAGGAGGAGGAGAAGAAGAAGAAGAAGAAGAAGATGATGATGATGATGATGATGATGATGATGATGAGGTTACTGTGTGTCAAGTTAGTTTTCACTTCTTATGGACACTCATTTGGTAAACTTCCTCAACCAGTAGGCCTATCAGTGTTGAAATCCTGTGTCTTGTTAGAGAGGTCGGCTTTGTAGTAGAACTACTGTGCCGGGCTAAGTGGCACAGACGGTTGAGATGCTGACCTTCTGGCCCTAACTTGGCAGGTTCGATCCTGGCTCAGCCTGGTGGTACTTAAAGGTGCTCAAATACTGGCACGTAAAAGAACTCCTGCGGGACTAAATTCCGGCACCTCGACGTCTCCGAAAACCGTAAAAGTAGTTAGTGGGACCTAAAAACAATAACATTAAGAACTACTGTAGAATTTGAGGAAAAAGAGGTAGTGATAAAAAGGTGAATCGATTATTATTATTATTATTATTATTATTATTATTATTATTATTATTATTATTATTATTATTATTATTATTATTATTATTGGTTTTACTTCACACCGACTAATACAGGTTTTATGGCGACAACGGGATAGGACAGGTCTAGGACTGGGAAGGAAATGATCGTGGCTATAATTAAGCTACAGCCTCAGCATTTGGCTGATGTGAAAACTGAAAACCACGGAAAACCATCTTCAGGGCTGCCGATAGTAGGGTTCGAACCGACCATCTCCGAATGCAAGCTAACAACTACACGGCCCGAATGACGCAACCAACTGGATCGATTATTATTATTATTATTATTATTATTATTATTATTATTATTATTATTATTATTATTATTATTATTATTATCTAGTTATAAAATGATGACAGAACACAATGAAGGTGCTTGTGCGTGTGTGGTGCGCGCATGCAAGACTGATACATGTGAATTATGTTGATATTCAGCTTGCAACACACTAAAAAATCTTACATTAAAATACAGAGCAAGAACAAGACGATCAAGGTCAACAGTTTTACAGCGAATGGCATGTTCAGTTTCGAGGCTTCTCAGAAAATAGATTCGACAGATCTGCTGGTTCTACAATTATGTCTCTGAATGTTTATTTTGTTTATTGTTAGTTTCTGTTTATCTTTTTGTAAAATTTCCATGGTGGGGTGTCTAACCCCCAGTAATCCCTTGGCTACGCCTCTGTTGCTGCAGTGTTATAAGTCTTAAAAGAGAAGTTATTGATCCGAAGTAGTACACAGTCGTAAACACGAAACGATTGTATATCAATCACTAGTGTATGAGGGACATCAGGAATGTTGATAGCGTTTCCTGGGGATATAATGGACGCACTGTCGGTATTTTCGATAGCGTTTATCTCTACTTTCTCTCAGTTGACGCAAAGGAAGAACCGCGGACCGGCAATTCCTGGAACATGCACTGTTGAAAGAGGTGTCTCCCGCTAGGTGGCAGACTTAGCGACAACACTTCCTTTAAAAGACCTGCAGTACGTCATTTACCGCTAGTTGAAGTCCGACCTTCTGACGGACAAGTGAAAGTTAAAAGGATGGCTAACTTGTGTACATTGCTGTTCGTCTTGTGGTTAGTGTGCTTCTGTTATTGCGCCAGCCGACTTCAGCGAGAGGCGTACCGGGGACACGATCATCACCGTGATTTCTACTATACCCAGGAACACGATTTTGATCACCATCATCACGATCAAAGCAACACGTCAAATGTCTCGCCTGAAATATCATCAAGGAATGCTCGTGAGGTAGGTCGATAGTGCATGGCATTTCCGCTACGCAAGAGATTCTCTTCAATGTAACCGAATATTTAAAACTTTTGTAAACACAATTGATTTTGTTCCAAGTTGGTGACTATATCTAAGAGTTAACACGACCGTACTGATAGGTATTTATTTAGAGGAAAGGAGAGAATGGATTAGAAATTTCTGCTCTAAAACATCTCCAAGTTGAAAGATAGGAAATATAATATGAAGATAAAATTCAAGAGGACAAACTGGGGCAATATTCATTTATAGGAAGAGGAATTGAGGATTGAAATAATTTATCAAAGGAAGTGTTCAATAAATTTCCAGGTTCTTTGAAATTTAAGGAAATAGTAAATAAAAAATTTATAGGGAATTACCTGGGCAACAGCCATAAATGCAGATCAGTCTTCTTCTTTTCCTACCGCTTTTCCCACACCTGTGGGGTCGCGGGTGCGAACTGCGTAGCATATGTGGATTTGGCGCTGTTTTACGGTCGGATGCCCTTCCTGACGTCAACCCTACATGGAGGGATGTAATCACTATTGCATGTTTCTGTGCTGGTTGGTAGTGTAGTGTGTTGTGTGAATATGAAGAGGAGAGTGTTGAGACGGACAAAAATACCCAGTCCCCGAGCCAGAAGAATTAATTAGAAGCGATTAAAATCTCCTACCCGGCCGGGAATTGAACCCGGGGCCCTCTGAACCGAAGGCCAGTACGCTGACAACTCAGCCAACGAGTCGGGGCCCCCTAAATGCAGATCGGTGATTGAATAAAATGATTGTAGTTCCTAAAATAAATTTGCACTTCTTCGCTTGGGACATTCTAGTCATCAGCCCCCTAAATATGCGAACTTCACCGAGTTATATGTGTTACAGTTACTTGCCAGTTCGAGTGTAGCACTTATTGTCCCACTCCTTGACTGAATGGTCAGCGTTGAGGCATTCGGTTCAGAGGGTCCCGGGTTCAATTCCCGGCCGGGTCGGGGATTTTAATCGCGTCTGAATAATTCTTCTGACTCGGGGACTGGGTGTTTGTGTTTGTCCCAACACTCTTCTCTTCATATTCAGACAACATACTACACTACCAACCAGCACAGAAACACGAAATAGTAATGACATCCCTGCAATAGGATTAGCATCATGAAGGGCATCCGGCCATAAAACAGGGCCAAGTCCGCATATGCTACATAGTTCGCACCCGCGACCCCACAGGTTTAGGAAAAGCGGCAGAAGAAGAATGTAGCACTAACTAATAATAATATTATTATTACATTATTTTATATACTTATAGAATGATTCCAGGTACAGTATATAAATATTTAGAACGTTTCTGGGAAAATAATACTTTAATAATAGGAATAAGTTTATTTGAAAAAAATGCTTACAGCATTCTTGTTAAGTAAATATGAAATGACAACACTATAGGTGTCTACACTATCCAGTCCGTATTTACCTACTCTTTTGTTATTGTTATTGTTATTGGATAGCTCCCCACCAGTTTGAAGAACTGTCTTATCTTGATGTCTGTAGCAATAAAACTGAATCTGTATTTGTAACTGACAAGATCGTCACTGGCTTCTCAGTGAGGTGGTCAAGGTTCAAATCCCGGCCAATGCGTGTGGGATGTTTGAAATGAAAAGGATGGTTCGGATTACCCGTAAAACTAGATGTCCTATGGCCATGATTACGATATCAACAGTCACATTAAGCTACAAGTTTGCTTACTTTGATGCTGAGAGATACATTTTAGATAATAATAATAATAATAATAATAATAATAATAATAATAATACAGTGTAACCTGTACCCAAAGGAAGCGCATGGTACCACGTTTCTTTTCCGCTGTGCATACGTTTCCGTTGTGATGTAAAGTAATTTCACTCACGTGTTGTGTACTGGGGGTGGGCACAGTGGTCTGAGATGTTTTCTAGTTACTTTACTGAATTGTGGACCCTTTACGATCAACAGACTACTGTACGCTATAATACTGTCTACTTTATTAATCGTCACACAAGTTTTCATGTCTGAAGGAAATTAAATTTCTCCTAACAATTAACCATTTATTAAATATACAAAATCGATTTCTCGACATAATCTGTAGGATTATCAACATTATTTCTTTCCTTAAAGATTCAAAGAAATTTAAAAAAGCTGGGCTGAGTAGCTCACACGGTAGTGCGCTGGCCTTATGGTTCAAAGTTGGCAGGTTAGATTCTGGTTCAGTCCGGTGGCATTTGAAGGTGCTCAAATACGTCAGCCTCTTGTCGGTAGATTTGCTGGTGCGTAAAAGAACTCCAGCGCGACAAAATTCCAGCTCCTCCAGCGTGTCCGAAAAGCGTAAAAATGAATGTTTAGTGGGACATATAACCAATATTATTATACAGTAAATTCAAAACTTGTGAACAGTTCAGCTCTCATGATGAATGAATGAAAAATTACACAGATGAAACTATTTATTTTCCGCTATATACTGAGAAACTGTTTCCGCGTTGGTCATGTTCCGCTAAGTACAGGTACTTTTGTACGCATGAGGCCGTGGAATAATTCCGTTAATACCAGGTTTACGCTATGTTCAGCTTCCGTTCTAAACAGGTTTAACTGTAATAATAATGTCGTGTAGCTATTACAGCCGGATGCAGTCCTTGTAGGGCAGACCCTCCGATGTGGGTGGGCGGGTCTTCGTATTATTGCAGTAGAGTAGTCTATAGTATTGTGTGTAATGTCTGAGTTGCAGGGATGTTGGAAACAGCACATCCAACCAACCCCCGAGAAGAGGGAATTAATCATTTAATATTAAAATCCCACGGCACAGCCGGGTATTGAACCCCATGACTGAAGACCAAGGCACTGACCACTCAGCCGTGGAGTCTTTTTTTTGCTAAATGCTTTACTTCGCACCGACACAGATAGGTCTTATGGCGACTATGGGACAGGAAAGGGCTAGGAGTGGGAAGGAAGCGGCCGTGGCCTTAACTGAGGTACAGCCCCAGCATTTGCCTGGTATGAAAATGGGAAACCACGGAAAACCATCTTCAGGGCTGCCGATAGTGGGGTTCGAACCTACTATCTCCCGAATACTGGATACTGGCCGCACTTAAGCGACTGCAGCTATCGAGCCTTTTAGATGCAACATGGATATGATCAGAATCCACTAATCATTTTTGACACACACATAATCCCTACAGTTCCACAGTTGAATTGCGCTCTGCAGTCTACATGTTGCAGTGAAAAATGAAATTAGTGATTGACCTTCACTGATATGAGCCGTGGACGTTGAATACAGTTATATTTGCATTTTTAGACTTAGAAAATAGCAGATTGCACACCAAGAATTAATGGCGGATCCATCATCGTAAATTGTGTTTCTACGATGTTGCGAATGTATGTATGTTCAGTCCGTCAGCGATGCCGCTGGTGGGTTCCTCAAAAGCTCTGCCATCAGCTGTCATAGATAGCCTAGGCAGCACTGAAGAGGCGTACTAGGGAAATAAGAAGTGAGGTAGTTTCCCGTTGCTTTCCTCGCCGAGCCAGAAGTTGCTATTACATATCAGTCTGCAAGCCCACCGAAATGCATACGTCAACCGACCCTATGAGCAACATTTTCACACCATTCATAGCAGGGACTGGCTGCATAAGGATTGGCATTACTAGCATCACTCATACCTCAGTCACTTGCATATTGTCAAAGCCAAGGATAAGACAGAGACAGGTCTATGAAAGTAACAAAATTGCTCTAGCCTATACCAGAAGACATAGTGCACTGTAAACACTAGGTCCTTCCAGCAAAGGCATATGTTGTGAATAACATTAGATTATTAAAAGCAAATATCGGGAAAGAAGGCAATGGTAAGAGATGTTTTATAAGTTGTATGACAGTGGTTCCAAACTTTTGACACCTCCGTCTCCTTTTGTCTGCTGATGCTCTACTGACGGCGCCGTCACGGCAGTTACGATCGTTTAAGTCGATTGTACTTTGATTCGTGTATTTATTTTAGGTAGATTAGGTAAAAAAAAATCTATAACAAAAAATAAATGGTTTAACGTAGCAAAATAAACCTACTGTGTATGTCGTCGTTGCCGGGACGAAACCTCCTATGTGAAAAATTTTAGCTTAGATCTTTGGCCGGTAAGGTTCTGTCATCTAAGGTGCAATACTGTGTGAATGTTGTTAAGGCATTCTCGCTCTTCATGATGTATGTGTTGCGGGTCAGTATATCTCCAAAAATATTATCACATAGGAGGTTTTGTCCCGGCAACGACGATATTCTCCTATATGACTAAGCACAATGATTTTCATTTTCACATTTCTTCACAAACGCTCAATAATAATTTCACCTACTCATAAAATGCATCATGTCTGCTGTAGTTTTCTTTAAAACATTACTTTGTAATTATTACAGACCCGTGGTATATTAATCAACTTCACTATTCTAACGAAACAGATTATCCTTATTTATTTGATGGTACCGGTATCTTGGTGTTATTTTAGATACTACAATACGTAGACCACTTGTTTCAATGGTGAGTTTAGCTCTATACTACAGCTATTGTAGATTTCTTTTTTTCTCAAAAGTAAGATGTAGCGAACGGAATCAAAGCATCTACTGTGGAAAACTTGCGTTCTGATTCGCCTTGAACTTCCCGACAAGAAATAATGAGATTACAAAAGATTACAGAATGAACACTGTCACCTAGAAACTCGTTAGTGCGGCTTAAAAATACTACCAGAAATACAAAAAGATATAATACTAGTTGACCCGCCCCGGCTTCACACAGGTGGCCTTACATATTAAATATCTCCCGTATACACTGCAGTACGTTATGTGATTCTCTATCTGGGGCCAACCCAAATACATTTTCTTTGGAAGTAACACGTGACAGGGCCACAGAGTTCACGACGAGAAAAATGATCAATGCTCAGGTCTAAACCTGTAACGTTTATAGAGTTTGGTCCCGTGCTTTGTACATGGTCATACTAAAACATACTGTTTACTGGAAACTGGAGTCTTCTAAACTAAAATGGTAGGTCGGTGGTTATCATTGGTATTCAAGGGATCAAAACAGTTTCACCACCTTCACACCCAGTGAGGATCGTGCACTCGAGTAGTTCTTTTTTAACGATTTCGTTAGTAATCTTGTGCCATTGTGTCATTTTGGTGTGTTGAGGTTGCGGAGCAATAATATAGGGAACCTACTGCACCCTTCTACTCGTCGGAGTCATGAACACTCTACGCCCAGGGTCTTCAACAGGTCCTTCTTACTATGATATGGCATCGGGTATTTTTTTTGCCATTTGCTTTACGTCGCACCGACGCAGATGTCATATGGCGACGATGGCATAGGAAAGGTCTAGGAAGCTGAAGGAAGCGGCCGTGGCCTTAATTAAGGTACAGCCCCGGCATTTGCCTGGTGTGAAAATGGGAAACCACGGAAAACCATCTTCAGGGCTGCCGACAGTAGGGCTCGAACTCACTATCTCCCGATTACTGGATACTGCCCGCACTTAAGCGACTGCAGCTATCGAGCTCGGTTCGGGTAAATTTAACGCCTCAGCTAGCTACGGTGCCCGAATGGTGATTAAACACGTTTATTTACATGCCCGTATTGATTAACGACGAAAATGAAATATCAAATTGAGAATTTGGTTCATCAAACCAATTAAATTGTGTTATATATTATCCAATTTAAAATTCACTGTTGTTCCATTAATATCCCACATAATCGCAAATAATTTGGTATTCGTTTTAAGATTATTTAGGTCCATAATGTTGGCGTTGCCTTATAAATAATAGTGAACGCAATGCCAAAATAAACTATAATAATAATGTTATTTGTTTTACGTCCCACTAACTACTTTAAATAAACTATCAGAGATGGTTGAGAATGTCTACATTACATTAATAGCAACTGAGATATTCTAGTTAGGAACACATTTATTCAAATAAATTTCCCTAATAAGTTTAGACGAAACCAAGGATCGACATGAAACCTGAATATATAAGATTAAAACGTTAAGATTGCAATCGATTGTCATTTCAAACCTATCTCAATGAAATGCAGTGAACAACATTATACATCGTCTATTGAATTTCAATTATCATATTTATACGAACACTAGTTCACAATAACCATTAATATTATTCTTTTCAGTTGCTATGGAAGTGATGTATAATTTCGTCAGATGTGAATAGACCTAAATATGATAACCTATTTCTCAATGACGATTACTCCAATTCAATATAATTCCGTTGCATAAATCGAGATTATTAATTTATAGTCCGACTCGTTGGCTCAACGGTCAGCGTGCTGGCCTTCGGTTCAGAGGGTCCCGGGTTCGATTCCCGGCCGGGTCGGGAATTTTAACCTTAATTGGTTAATTCCAATGGCACGGGGGCTGGGTGTATGTGTTGTCTTCATCATCATTTCATCCTCATCGCGACGCGCAGGTCGCCTACGGGAGTCAAACAGAAAGACCTGCAGTGGCGAGCCGAACCCGTCCTGGGATATCCCGGCACTGAAAGCCATACGACATTTCACATTTCATTAATTTATATATACAGGGTGAACCGAAATTCGCGCAGTCGGGCGTCGCAGCGCGACTCTTACATGCCAGCAATAAAAAAATGTCGCTCACAAAAGTTTGTCCTGCGAGTATATCCGACAGAAAAAGGACGTTGAAGAGTGGCAATCTGGCAACACTGTAACATGTACCATATATTAGTCGGGGTGTACAGTTGGTGCAGTAGATAGAATTTTGGGTTAGCATGCAGGAGGTCGAGGGGTCGATCCTGGGTTGAGGCGTATGTTTTTTAATTCGTAAATGTAGTCCAGGTGGTATGGTATCTGGCATCTTAAAATTAATTCACGCCTACGACGTGGAAATGGCGTCTTTCAAAGGTGAAAATGAAATGGCGTATGGCTTTTAGTGCCGGGAGTGTCCGAGGACAAGTTCGGCTCGCCAGATGCAGGTCTTTTGATTTGACTCCCGTAGACGACCTGCGCGTCGTGATGAGGATGAAATGACGATGAAGACGACACATACACCCAGCCCCGTGCCAAAGGTTAAAATTACCGACCCTGCCAAGAATCGAAACCGCGACGGCTGTGACCAAAGGCCAGCCCGCAAACCATTTAGCCATGGAGCCGAACATCTGACCAATGAAAACGATTGTTCGTCCGTTTCTAGGATCGTAGTATGTAAGTGCAAATGGTTTCTAGAGGACCCGCTGCAATCGCTGTTAACCATTTCAGCAAATTGGTGCTAGAATAAACCATGCAACGAAAATGTAAGAATGTAAAAATGTTTTGAACTGTTTGAATGTCAAAAGTGTAAATTTTAGAAAATAAAGTAACTTTCTTCTATTTCAGAAATCATGCTGTAGACCCCGTCAGTCAGCTACTAATAGCATTGCGGTGTTATGCCTTCCGTAGTATGTTTATTAAAATGGGAGATTTCGGAAGAATTCATAAGGCCACTGTTTCACGGACTATATAAATATTTCTGTACTAATTACACAAGCAATTCTATTTCCTTTCTTTCTTTCTTTCTTTCTTTCTTTCTTTCTTAGTCCGTTTACCCTCCAGGTTTGGTTTTTCCCTCGGACTCAGTGAGGGATCCCACCTCTACCGCCTCAAGGGCAGTGTCCCGGAGCTTGAGACTTTGGGTCGGGGGATACAACTGGGGAGGAGGACCAATACCTCTCCCAGGCGGCCTCACCTGCTATGCTGAACAGGGGCCTTGTAAGGGGATGGGAAGATTGGAAGGGATAGACAAGGAAGAGGGAAGGTAGCGGCCGTGGCCTCAAGTTAGGTACCACCACGGCATTTGCCTGGAGGAGAAGTGGGAAACCACGAAAAACCACTTCGAGGATGGCTGAGGAGGGAATTGAACTCCCCTCTACTCAGTTAACCTTCCGAGGCTGAGTGGACCCCGTTCCAGCCCTCGTACCACTTTTCAAATTTCGTGGCAGAGCCGGAAATCGAACCCGGGCCTCCGGGGGTGGCAGCTAATCACACTAACCACTACACCACAGAGACGGACAATTCTATTTCCTTACAAGTAAATTCGCACAACGTTTATTGCTTTTAACCGCCATTTTACCTACTACAAGTAAACAAAACGTTATCGACAGTCATCTTTTCTCGCAAGTCACTCCTACCAAGATCGCATATTTCCTTCTTCAGCTCATTTTAACTTAGGCCGGTCAAATAAGACTCAACATCGGTTTAAACTCAAGTTACAGTTTAACTCAATCTTCAGTTTAAACCCTCATTATAATACCGGCCCTTAGTCTCTAAACGGTCAATATAAGCAAAGTATCCGAGGCAATGCCGTAAACAGAAAGTATTAATAGAGTGCATATCATCTCCGTGGTTTCCATGATAGTGATGGCAAACAAACTGGGTGACCCTATTAATTAAATAAATATAGGCTATATTTCCGTTGACTTTTCAAGAAATGCACGATTTTTCCAGTACTGTTGAGAAGATTTGGAAGATTTTGGTGCAAACCACACTTTTAACTCCCTCTGGTTTAAGAGCTTGAGTTTTGTGAAACATACACGTTATGTACAGTAGATAGATGGTTTTCCAGTTTGTCGAATAAACAAGAAAACATCTGGGCTGAGTGGCTCGGACGGTTGAGGCGCTGGCCTTCTGAACCCAACTTGGCAGTTTCGATCGTGGTTCAGTCTGGTGGTATTTGAAGGTGCTCAGATACGTCAGTCTCGTGTCGGTAGATTTACCGGCACGTAAAAGAACTCCTGCGGAACGAAATTCCGGCATCTCAGCGTCTCCGAAAACCGTAAAAGTAGTTAGTTGGACGTAAAAATTATTATTACAAGAAATCAAACAAATTCATGGCTGCACTACGATACCTCCTCAAATGTTCTCATACAAGGTGAGTGGACCACGAACCAGCCCTCATATTCAGGAGAAAGCCGTAACTTGGCCGGGAATCAAACCCCTAACCGCGGTACTAGCAGTCTGTCGAACACAATACACAAATTGATGAAACACTAGCACATAAATATGAAAAGTAAAACAGTTTATTAAGAATAGAATTACTTGCTTATTTCTATAAGAATATCCTCTGATTCTTTCAAATAACTTAATTGCATGTATATTTACTGTACGTTTAATAATAATAATATTAATATTAATATTAATTATAAATCTGTGGTGTAGTGGTTAGTGTGATTAGCTGCCACCTCCGGAGGTCCGGGTTCGATTCCCGGCTCTGCCACGAAATTTGAAAAGTGGTACGAGGGCTGGAACGGGGTCCACTCAGCCTCGGGAGGTCAACTGAGTAGAGGTGGGTTCGATTCCCACCTCAGCCATCCTGGAAGTGATTTTCCGTGGTTTCCCACTTCTCCTCCAGGCAAATGCCGGGATGGTACCTAACTTAAGGCCACGGCCGCTTCGTTCCCTCTTCCTTGCCTATCCCTTCCAAGCTTTCCGTCCCCCCACAAGGCCCCTGTTCAGCATAGCAGGTGAGACCGCCTGAGCGAGGTACTGGTCCTCCTCCCCTGTTGTATCCCCGACCCAGAGTCTGAAGCTCCAGGACACTGCCCTTGAGGCGGTAGAGGAGGGATCCCTCGCTGAGTCCGAGGGAAAAACCGACCCTGGAGGGTAAACAGATTACGATACGATAATAATAATAATAATAATAATAATAATAATTTTTCGTCACAAAAACTTCTTTTACGAGAGAGCGTGGTGGTTATTGTTTTAAGAGGAAGTACAACTGGGAAACCATTATCTATTCACACTAATCAGAGGGAAAAACTGGAAGGGATCCGACGCTTTGAAAAATGAAAAGACTGAGCAAGTTACCGCGCGGTTTGGGTCACGTAGCTATCAACTCGCATTCGGGAGATAGTGGGTTCAAACTCCACTGTCGGTAGCCCTGAAGAAGTTTCTCCGTGGTTTCCCATTTTTACATCACGAAATGTTGGGGCTCTACTGTACCTTAATTAAAGCCACGGCCGCTCCCTTCCCACTCCTAGCATTATATGTGTAGTTCAGAAAACCTTGTTTTCAAACGAATCACGATTTCACAGTAATGGTGTATGGCTTTTACTGCCGGGAGTGTCCGAGGACATGTTTGGCTCGCCAGGTGCAGGTCTTTTGATTTGACTACCGTAGGTGACTTGCGCGTTGTGATGAAGATGAAATGATGATGAAGACGGCACATACACCCAGCCCCCCCGTGCCAGAGAAATTAACCAATGATAGTTAAAATTCCCGACCCTGCCGGGAATTGAACCTGGGTCCCCTGTGACCAAAAGCCAGCAAGCTAACCATTTAGTTATGGAGCCGGACAGTGGTGCCGTGAATCGCCACAACATATTTGGAGTGCTGACAATCCCCACTGGATAGGAGAGGCAGTATTGCAGGAACGATGGGGAATAAATGTTTGGTGTGGTATTTTGGGTAACCACATAACTAGCTCACATTTCTTTGAGGAACATTTGACAGGAGCCCGCTACTAGATTTTCTCCGCCATCAATTACCAGTGTCGTTAGAGGATGTGCCTCTACGACAGCGTGTTACCATGTGGTTTCAGCATGACGGACTTCCACCGAACAATTGAGCAGACGTCCGCAACCACCTGAATGCTACACTCACCGGTCAATGGATAGGAAGTGAAGGACGTGTTCCCTGGCTCACCAGATCATCAGATTTAACACCATTCGACTTCTTTCTGCGGGGCCAGTTAAAACAAGTAGTCTACGCAGAACAGCCGGGAGATCCTGAGAGCCTTCGTATTTTTAATTACGGAGGCCTGCAGATCTGTAACACCTAGTCGGTCTTAGTTCAACGCGTGCCCAAATGTGCATTAATCAAGGTCACCATTTCGAGCAGATGTTGCCCTAATGAACTTGTGTTCACAAACCTTAAGTCCCTTTCACCGGTCATACTGTTCCCATTCAGACCTGATCATCAAACGGCCCTTTTCAGGGCTGAAAACATCTATGAGACAACATGCCCGCGAAGTAAGACGAAATAAAAACTTTTAAAAGCCAGCACCTCCGGGGATTCGAATCAGCTCGGATTTTATCCGGCCGCTCATGAATTCACTACTCGTACCGTCTCCATGTGAGCTAACAAACAAAGGATTCAGGTAGTCAACGGAAGATTGCACTTTATCCAGTGCGTTTGGTATAGATCTAATGCACTCTTCAACGTGAATAAAGATTTCATTCGCTGTTGCGAATGGCTAATGAGTTATTCAGGAGCGCTACTGCTCCCAAATCCATTGCATAAGGCCGCCTGAGCTCTATTGTTCTGCCGTAGGGGTAGGATAGCTGATTGTGAGTGAAACTGTCGCCGGCTTCTCATCAAAGTAGCGATGACTGGCATTTTAGCCTGTACATTTTGAAATGAAATTTGTTCCAATGGTTCGGATTTCGCGTAAAACCGGATGTCCTGGGGCTTCAAATACGATATAAATGGTCACGTACAATAATAATAATAATAATAATAATAATAATAATAATAATAATAATAATAATAATAATAATAAATAGTTTGACTCCTTGTCTGAATGGTGAACGTACTGGTCTTCGGTTCACAGGGCCCAGGGTCAGATTCCTGGCCGAGTCGGGGATTTTAACTGCGTATAGTTAATTCCTCTGTTTCGAGGACCGGATGTTTTTATTTGTTTCAATACACATCTTAATCTACACACAGCACATCACTCTACAAACCACCACAGAAACGCACAACACTGATTACTTCCCTCCACTAGGGTTGACGTCAGGAAATTTAATCAACTGTAAAACTGGACTGAATCTATACAATGTACCTACGCCGGGTAACTGGGAAAAGGCCAGGAATAATAATAATAATAATAATAATAATAATAATAATAATAATAATAATAATAATAATAATAATAATAATAATAAAATAAATTTCGTGTGGCTATTTCTAGCCGAGTGCAGCCCTTGTAAGGCAGACCCTCCGATGAGGGTGGACGGCATCCACCATGTGTAGGTAACTGCGTGTTATTGTGGTGGAGGATAGTGTTATGTGTGGTGTGTGAGTTGCAGGGATGTTGGGGACAGCACAAATACCCAGCCCCCCGAGCCGTTGGAATTAACCAATGAAGGTTAAAATCCCCGACCCGGCCGGGAATCGAACTCGGGACCCTCTAAACCGAAGGCCAGTACGCTGACCATTCATCCAACGAGTCGGACATAATAATAATAATAATAATAATAATAATAATAATAATAATAATAATAATAATAATAATACCGGGCGAGTTGGCCGTGCGCGTAGAGGCGCGCGGCTGTGAGCTTGCATCCGGGAGATAGTAGGTTCGAATCCCACTATCGGCAGCCCTGAAAATGGTTTTCCGTGGTTTCCCATTTTCACACCAGGCAAATGCTGGGGCTGTACCTTAATTAAGGCCACGGCCGCTTCCTTCCAACTCCTAGGCCTTTCCTATCCCATCGTCGCCATAAGACCTATCTGTGTCGGTGCGACGTAAAGCCCCTAGCAATAATAATAATAATAATAATAATAATAATAATAATAATAATAATAATAATAATAATAAATGGTTGCTACATCCTACAGTGCTTTTACGAAATGTTTTACCTCAGGAGTTATTTTATGTGCCAGTAAATCTACCGACACGAAACTAGCGTATTTAAGCACCTTCAGGTAGTACGTGTGATTGAACCGCTAACTCGGGCTTTGAAAACAAATGCTTTTGTCGCCTGCGCCACTCAAACCGACTGGTCACGTAAAGCTCGAAGACTTATTTTTTAATGCATCTATGACTTAATATTATTCAAGGATATGGAGGGGTTGAAATGACACTTGAGCGATCTGTAGAACAAATATATAATAATAATAATAATAATAATAATAATAATAATAATAATAATAATAATAATAATAATAATAATAATAATAATAATAATCAGAAAGGTTATAAGCCTAGTGGCCCGTTACGGTCTCGATCCATCTCTTAGCTAGGCGTCCAATAGAGCGACTTTCTCTCGGCTGGTATCGTAAGATCGGCTTTGCTAAGATTTCCTTTCCAATTCTGTTCAATGGCCCTTCCATTTCTTTGATTTTTAACACCGGTTCTACCTTCAGTTCTTTCATCGCTTCCTCGTTCTTTTGGCACCATCCCCTGTACAGTACGTCAAATAATGAGTAACCGAGGGAGTTGAAAGAGTTACAGTAGTTCGTTCTCCTGACTTATTATACAGTATAATTTTACAGGGAACTGGTCTTTGCCTTTGAAAGCGTGTTTTGTTTTATTCTTGCAGTCAATATTTCCATGTCATTCAGCAGCTGTTCTACAGAACTCAGATGGTGCACAGAGCGTTGCAAGTCGTCAAACAAGCTCATAGTTATTATTTATTAGACGGTAATTACGGAAAAAGAAACTCTTCTGCGTGTAAGAATATACGTACTTGAACTTTAGCAAACAAGTGAGAAGGAAACAGCTGATAGAAATATTGTGCGTCATGCGGTGCGGCAATCGTCTTTCCGAACTGGACACTCGACATGACGGGAATTTTAATGGAGTATAGGCTCCGGTTAATCATACTTTTGTACTCATCTCGCTAATATTTTCTTATCTTCGCGTACTAAGATATTGTTCTAAATTCTCTCTCTCTCTCTCTCTCTTGCGTAAAATAGGTTTGGTGATTTTCCTCGTCTTTAGTAACAGCCCGATAACCTGTCCTGTGATCATTTATTATTATTATTATTATTATTATTATTATTATTATTATTATTATTATTATTCATTACCTTGTTTATCAACAGTTATTTGTTATGCATCAAGCGGCTTTGCGTCAAATCTGAGTTTTGAGCAAAACGCGTTCAAAGGGTTTCATATTTAAAACCATCTCAGAAGAGATATTTTAGTCAAAATAAATAAATATTTAGTAAAGTTACATAATGTGGTGCGCGTAATGCGATTATTGAGAAGAAAACTCATTCAGCGCAATATTTTTCTTGTTTCCTTCAAATTTATTTTAGCTGTATTTGCATTTTGCGGACCGAAGATACGCATCAAGCGGCTAAGCAGCAAACTGTGGCGGTTGACTTGCTAATGCTCAGGGCTACGGAACATTTCGTTATGCAACAAGAAGTTAAACACCAGTATGGTGAGATTTGGTTGTTAATAACCAAGAACCAGCAACAGAATATTAGGTTTTCAATTCCTATTCCTATTTTACTATATAAGAATTTCACAAAAACATCCAGGCATATAAGTGTCGAACTCGTAAAACAAATAGCAGAAAAAGAAGGAAGTGGTAGTATCATTCTTAAATTCTGACTACATTACGAGGAATCGAACCGACATCCTTTGAGGTACACCTGTAGCACCTGTGCTAGCACATCTGCTTCAAGGCTTTAGTGGATGACTTATAATTAATTATTAACTTAATGAAAGCTTATGACCTTGCTTTATGTATTACTAAACTGCTTGGTGATATTAAGTTACTTAAATCCAAACAGCCAACTGTACACTTATCGCGTCATACAATTTTTAAAAAAGATGCACTAATGACAATGCACTATAGGCCCTAAAGCAATAACTCATACTACATACCAGTGATATGGGAGGATGTTACAGAACGCCAAATACCACTTGGCTAATCAATTCTTTGAATGAGGTGGATAGACGGTTGATGCAGAACTTGTAACCCCGCATTATGACAGTGGCGCTTAAGTTGTTCTTCTGTTACAGCTGTTTAAATTCAAACATAGCTCCGTGAGTATTCGAGCAGTTATATCGGCTGTTTAGGCGATTTATGGTACCATCATTCTTTTTTTTTTTTTTTTTTAATTGTCGCTTAGCCGTTTGATGCATAATACCGTCCATTAGTTCTAGAATTTGGATAGGCGCCACGGGAAGTAAATTATATCCCCACAGTTTTCTATTCTGTCGGTTAAGTCTTCAGTTTGAAGGCTCGTTGGATCCTCAAATAGCACCACAAAAGATCATCCGATTTCATAGAGGAACTCGGAAAACCGATGGCGGTGCCGTAATGGGAGTCCTAGGCAGGATGAGGAGTGAGGTAGTTTGCCATTACTTTCCTCACTGGGCCGTAGAGTTGTACTCCACCACGACCATCTCCACGCTTAGCGCCTTTCATAACATCCAGACACATTACTTGTGCTCTGAATGTCACTACTTCGCACCACCCATACCTCACCAGGGTCGAGACTGTGGGACTGGCACTTCAGTGGAAGCTACCCTTGCCTATGCCAAGAGACAGGCAAAAAAAAAAAAAAAAAAAAAAAAAAAGCATCTATCAAGAAATAGTAACAGGTGGATTTTTCCTAATACGTATGAATGGGGAAATATACGTTGACAAACCAGGGTCAGGATAGCAGTTAATAGCACTGAGATGTGAACCTCTATTTCCTGAACAGTGCAACTGAGAGAACCCAGTTCTGTCGTGAAGTGTTGGATTATAAACGGCAGAATGAGGCCAACCTCTGAAATGTACCTTGCATCCACTGGACCTCATTTCTAGGGCTAAACGACGATCATATGACATGTGGAATGAAGAGTGGAATACATCCGAACAACAACGTGGACATTATTCCTAGATACACCGCCGAAGCCATGGTTCTTTAAATGGAATTCGAACAGGCGATACATCACAGCCATAACCAGAATTAGATTCAATCATGGTAGTTTCCGCAGTCATCTATTTCGTATTCGTGTTGTCGATACCCCATATTGTACATGTGACAGAGTCGTTGGAGATATTTTTTTCACGGCAACCGTTTTACTTCCCAGCAACAAACACTTATAAAGACAACATTAGAATTGCATGAACTACTATCAACCATAATGCCAACTTTGCTCACTACAAATTGCGCCGCAGTGTTGTAACTGTTCCCTCTCTTCAAAACACTTGGGGAGATGAAAGTTATTATCTTGGGACACATGAATATTAAATAAACTATTTGTGGCTTGCCCGCAAATTGCCACGCAAATAGAAACAATAAACATTCCATGGTTCCCCATTTCTCTATGGTTAACCAAAATTTATATTTACTAGCATAGAGACTTAAATCACAGGGGTAGGATTTGAAATAATTAACCATTAAGTATCGCTTAAGAAAGAAAATTAACGCAATATAAAATACAAATGAATTTATTATACAAAAAAATGAGATGAATCGGAAAAGTTTCCTTAAAGCGTGGAGGAATTTAGAATTTAATTTACTGAATTTACTTATTGCTTGCTTTATCTAATTGAAGCTCACCAATTGCAGCTTTCGTTGAAGTCATCTGGTTTCCGTGGTTACTCGTTCTCTTCTTCTCGATGTAGAATTTGCTCTATGGACATCCTTCCTTCCTTCTCTGAGATGGTACGGGCTATCTGGACTAGCACTCCCTATTTACCTAGTCTTTAAATTAGACATTGGTCCTATACTTGTAAAAACTGATCAGCGTAGATCGTATGAGGAGAAAATTCAGAGATATGAATTTTTCCATATTAGTAGAAATCTCAATCCAACTGAGCTATACTATTTATACGGTACAGACTTGTACCAAAATTCCGTAGACTTGAACTAAGCATAGTTCTTCGTCCATAATATTTACTGAAAATAACACAAGCCGTAAGCTTGTTTCGTGTCACGCAGATCCGATAACATTACCGCACCTAAGTACTGTATCGAAGTGACAACACATTGTACAAAAATAACTATGTCGCGGAGCGACCACACACTGTTTCAAAAATCAAATCACGTCGTTCAAAGTAGATGTTCACAGTAGAAGTAGTCGTGATGGAGTTCACGTAGTTAGGTTGTAAGGTTGTAAGGTCCCGTTCTCTTTTTTTTTTTTTTTTTTTTTCGGGGGGGCCCCCGAAGCCCGCTCCCCCCGCGTGACCAACGACTCAATCTACATGGCCTCCGACATGCTATTATTTCTAAGAAGAAGAAAGAGATAGCAGGGAAGAGTGGGAAGTGATACAAGGAGTATCTGCCGGTTTCCGAGTCAGACTCGCTACCACGGCAAAGTTTGTGTTGGTTGGATAGTGTTAAGGTATGGTATTGAAGGGTCAGGGAAAAACCACATAGGCAGAAAGAAGAAAGAGCCTACATGTAAAACCTGACATCTTGTGATAGCACATGCAAGGATGTGGGCTGGAAAAAGTCCAGAGGTTGTGTTAGTTAGGAACAGGTAACATGCACAAAACATAAACCAATTCCTCGCCATTCCATCGCCTGGGGATCAGTCCGTCTGGGCACTGCTGGGACTAGCGCGGTCCTTGCCGGCTGCGGAGCCATGCGTCAAGTACCACTAGGGCCTGTCGCACGACTCCACCTCCTTGGGGTACCTCGTACCCAGTCTCCGATCCCGGAGAATGAGGCCAAGCCCGCCGAGGCGGGGGCCTCCTGGAATGGGGTGGGTCATGGCGCCGGGCCTCCCTCCTCTCTGCCCGCGCCATGGCCCTGTAGACTGGGCAACTGCGGTGGGAGGCCGGGTGGCCCCCCGCGCAATTGGCGCACACCGGCGCCTCCTTAAGTGTTGCGCAGGCCGTGTAGTGGTGATCACCACCACAGCGGTTGCACTTCACTTGGAGTCCACAGCTAACTTGACGGTGGCCCCACCTCAGACAGCGGAAACACTGCAAGAGCTGCTGAGGGGGACGTTTGACTCTCACCTGACTGCCGCTACCCGCTGAGGTCCTCTCCTGATTGGCTCCTCGGTTGACTGCTGTCCTGGGAGCAGTCCTGGGTTGCGGCTTGGCGGTCCTCTCCTGGTGAGCCAGCGACGCCTTCTGCTTCCTGGTGCGGCGTCGTCTTCTTCTTCTTCTTCCCGGGGGTTGCTTCTCGGCGGGGGAAGAGGCCTCGTCCTGGTGGCCCTCCTCCCGGCCTGGTGACCCCAGGGTAGCTGATGGTACCGCTGCGTCGCCGTCTTCCTTCTCCTGGCTGGCGGCGGCGGCGTCGGTCGCTGCTAACGCTTGACTGCGTTCCCTGTCCTGTGGGGCGCACATCGAGGTCTGCAGCTCGACAGACGTGCTGTGAGGCTGGGCCTGGACAGCAACCTCAGAACGCCAGGGGGCGTCCTCCTCCACAGAAGTCGCACAGTCGCGACGCCAGGGGGCGTCATGCCCCACCTCCGTGGTGGCGTCGCTGGTCGCCGGCTGGGTGGCCAGGACTAGGTCGGTATTAACCGCCCTATTCCTTAGCCTCCTCGGCGTCTCCCTGGTCTCCGTCGCGGCCCTGACTGCGCCGGTGTTCATCCCTGGCACTCCGTCCCTCCCTGGTAGACGGATGACCTGGAACAGAGAAGAAAGCTCCCTCTCTGCGTCGCGCATCCGCTCCTGGTCGTGATGCCTGATGATGAGGCCTCCTGGTAGGAAGCTCTCGACGGCCATGGTTGTCGAGATGATCCTGCCTCCTCGGCGAGGGCGCCGCATTCTGTCCAGGACGAGGCCCCCTTCAGAAGTTACAGGGCGCCCCGGCCTGTAGTACACGAGCAGCGCTTCGTGCGCCGGGTCGGTGTAGCCTTCGGAGAAGAAGAAGCCGTTAGGGGGGTCGCACCCGTCCCTGTATGGCTCCGTCTCCACCTCGATCTCCGGGTCCTCCTGTGGCAGCTCCGGCTCGGGTGCCGGGGTCTCCGGCACAGGTTCCAGCGTCTGCGGCTCCGTGTTGCTCTCCGGTGTCGGTGTCATGCCGGTGAAGAGATCTCGGAGCAAGTGCCCGATCGCCACCGCCCGTTCCTGGGTCGTCATCGTATCCGCCTGGTTGTCCATCCTGGTCCTCCTGTAACAAACTCTGAAAGAGAAAGAGCGAGCACTGAGAAGTGCTCAGCTCAGACAATGCTCTTTCGAAGATGTACTAACAAGTACAGCTGCCTGACTAGTACTGGGAAAGTACAGAGCGCCTGGCAAGGAGAGAGAGAGCGAGCGGGAGGAACACGTCCTTCCACTACGGCTGTCGAACTCGTCCTTCGTCCCGTTCTCGTGTTGAGAATCAGTATATATCCGGGCTCACCCCCACTCTTGGTAACAGTTCAATCTCAAAACTCATATACAACGAAGTATCTGATTCGATAGATCGAAGCAGCAACTCCCCTTCTCTTCTTCCTCAACAAGTCCAGAAGGCGTGGCGATGATATAGCTGACCAGCTTGCAAGCCTCGCGCACGGGTCGCTGTTTACTAGCCTTGGTCATAAAATAAACCCATGACTCACGCAAAATCCCAATCTTCAAGAATAACCCTCCGTATACACAAACATGAGATAAAATGAAAACAACTATGTCTCAACATATTGACCGTATTTACAACATAATGAATTCTTATCCTACATAATATAATAATTTAAATAATAAATCGATGTTATCATATATACAATATGATTCCAAAAAGCCTTGATTACAAATGATTGACGTTGAATAAATATGTTATTACAAATAATTGCCGATGGCGGATAAACTTGATATCAAATGATATCGCGTAAAATGATATTATATTAAATTAGTAGGGCTGGAGAAGCCTGGACGGTTACAGTGTATTTCGCTATACATAAATTTTTGAAGAATACTGGTCTCTGTTTATAACACACTCCATGAACGTCTCTACATTACCTCGTCAACAAAAATAACTGATTGTGTACATTTTATGTATTACCGGTATGTATTTGTTACGTTCATATTCAATGCATTTTACTGTGTTTTAAAAATGTATCTGAGGGCAATCCCCAGGCCGAAAGTCATAAATATATATATTTTAAGTGTTAGATTATAGTCTTTTCTCTTCAAGACAGTATGGAGACAGAAGTCAATGGGGTTAATTTGATGGGTTCGTGACTCCAAAATGTAATTTCTCAAACATCCAGCGAAGAATACTTAACTATAGGGACGGATAAACGTAGTACGCTGATGAACGTGCACACACTGCTGCACGTGAACAAGAGCGTATCGTTATATTCAGTTGTGTTTACATTTTAAGATTTGAGGTGCACGTTAGTTTGCTTTCTTAACAAAGTTCGCTGAATCTCATGCCAACAGATTCTCGGTCGACCTACCGGGGCTCAGTTCCAGACTTAAATCCCTGGGTGAGTTGGGGGTTGAACTCAGAATAGACACCTCACGAACTTCATATTTCTCGCATGGCCTGAATAGGCCAAACAGTAATCAGATAAAGAACTTCTCCTTGAACGACTATGATTCCATAATAATAATAATAATAATAATAATAATAATAATAATAATAATAATAATAATAATAATAATAATAATAATAATAATAATTGTTTTGTCAACTGACATTTCCATCATGCTAACAAGTTGAAGATAGTGGAGAGATCTATCGAAGTCGGTCTCAGGGATACAACTAAGGTATTGAGCCTTAGAGGTTGCTTCAAGATGTTTCCTGCCTGTTATTTTACGGCTTTAAGCCAACCCTCCTCCTTTATCCGGGTTTGGGACCGGCAACAGTATCAAGCGTCTATAAAATTTTCTCTAAATCCCTACTGAATAGATAAGAAAAACAAACCGACCTAATTGGAGAATATCAGGCAGGGTTTCGAAAAGGATCATGCCCAGAACAAATCTTAAACCTAAAAATTATTTTACAAATTCGTAAAACAAAACTTCAAAAAAGCTTATTGTTCAATAGACCGACAGACTCCATTCAACATACTTGAGGAATTTCAAGTCGACAGAAAAACAAGGGAAATGATCAATCAAACTCGAACAGGCACACTGGACGAGTTGGCCGTGCGGTTAGAGGAGCGCGGCTGTGAGCTTGCATCCGGGATATAGTGGGTTCGAATCTCACTGTCGGCAGCCCTGAAGATGGTTTTCCGTGGTTTCCCATTTTCACACCAGGCAAATGCTGTGGCTGTACCTTAATTAAGGCCACGGCCGCTTCCTTCCAACTCCTAGGCCTTTCCTATCCCATCGTCGCCATAAGACCTATCTGTGTCGGTGCGACGTAAAGCCACTAGCAAAAAAAAAAAATCTAACAGGCACAATAGCGAAAGTTAAATTTTTAGGAGAAATTTCAGAGCCATTCGAAATCACAACAGGGGCCAGACAAGGCGATGGATTATCACCACTACTATTCAATCTAGTTCTGGAAAAAGTGGTTCGAGAATGGAAAAATGAAACTAAAGGGATCAATATTGGTAGGCTTCTCAAAAATAAATTCACTTTGATTGCCCCACTTTTGCAGATGACTTGGCAATCCTCTCCAACAACCAACAAGAAGCACTCCAGTCTGTAGAAAAACTTAATGAAAAAGTAGCAAGAACAGGTCTGCAAATTTCATATGAAAAGACAAAGTATGTGGAAGGTACAAAATGATTTAACAACCATCCTCTAATCACTAGATATGGGGAATTTCCCAAGTAGATAAATTAAAATACCTAGGCGAAATTATACAACCAAACGGGATAAATCAGCAAGGAAACAAAGAAAGAATTACAAAAAGCCTACAAAATTATCTGGAGCAGATACAACAAAAAGTCTATATCCCAAAACGCAAAATTACGACACTACAACAATCTGTTAAACCAGAAGCCCTTTATGCATCAGAAACTCTGATAATTTGTGGCAGATCACAAATAAAAATCATCGAAAAACAAGAGAGGAAAATTCTCAGGAAAATTCTAGGATCTAAATGCGAAAATTGTGTTTGGATGAAAAGGAATAACAGGAAATCTATCGAGTAACAGAAAAAAAACACAGACACCATTAGAAAAAAAAGATTAAAATTCTATGGTCACCTGATCAGGATGGATAACAATAGGCTAACAAAGAAAATACTAAATCTCGCAGTATCTCTAAAAAATCACAACAACTGGCTTACAGAAAAAAACAAATCCTCAGGAAAATGGTATAAATGAAGAAATCTTGCAAGACAGAAAAAAATTAGAAATCTCATAAACAAACACAAATTTGCTGATCAACCTAAAAGACAAACTACAGATGGACGGAAGAAAGCAAAAAGAAGCACAGCGAAAGGATGAAGAAATTTTGGGAAGACAAGAAGAAACGTTTTGCTAAATAAGTTCACATGCGCTCCTTAGTTGGGCATAACGAATCATTGGTTTTTTGACGGTTTTCGGAGACACCGAAGTGCAGGAATTTTGTCCCGCAGGGATTCTTTTACGTGCCGGTAAATCTACTACACGAAGTTGACGTATTTGAACACCTTCAAATAGGCTACAACCGGACTGAGCCAGGTTCGAACTTGCCAAGTTCGGGTCAGAATGCTAGCGCCTCAACCGTCTGAGTCATTCAGTCCGGCACCATGATTCCAAACGAATTGTTTTCCAGACAAAACATGTCAAGTAGACGGTCTTAAATTTAGCAGATTATATCACTAACACTTACCAAATGTTCGATAATGGACAAAATCACCGTGTTAATTAGGGAAGAATGAGAAAATACATTGTTATAATTTTCAGAAAATATTTCGGGTACTTAATCACTTGGCGACCCCCTGATGCCATAGATCTCAGTTGTATATCTGTCACTTTTGCTTTAATACTGGGACATAGTTATTTAAGCTGTGTGAATTGGAGATTTTATACATTTTTTAAGCTCCTATAATGAAAAATCTTTGGTTCTAACTATCGATATTTTTATTGATTTGAAATATATTCGGACTTCCTACTTGTATGATGGTGATGATGACGATGATGATGATTATGTTTGTTGTTTAAAGGGGCCTAACAGCTAGATCATCGGCCCCTAATGGTACGATGTGTAACGAAATGCAAATTAAAACTTCAATATGTATCCACTGACTAGAATAAAAAACGAACGGTGATGAGAAAATGATCATGAAACAAAAACAGTCCAATTCACAATGTCTTAATTACTGGGATGCTGTTTATTATCCAAAGGGGTCCAAAATCCAGGTCACCGGCCCCTCACAATGGTACTAATCACTAGTAAAGCAGAACCATGGTGTTCCTCCTACAGTGGTACTAATCACAGTTAACGTAGACGTAGACTCATGGTGTTTCTCGCATGGTGGTACTAACCACAGGTATTGTAACCCATGGTATGTCACACACAATGGCACCACTCACAGGTAACACAAACCCTTGGTGTGTCGCACATAAGGGCACCAATCACAAGCAACGCAGACCCAATGGTGCTCCTCACATAGTGGGACTAATCATGGGCACCGGTATTCCCGTGGTGTTCCTCACTTGGTGGAGCTAATCACAGGCCACGTATACTGTACTCATGGCATCACTCGTAGGCAATGCAGACCCACGGTGTATGAAGGACGAGTTTTCCACCTAATCAATACTTTATTTACAAAATGTTTAAAATTATCTACATTAAAACAGTACGGTACAGGTTTCAACCCGTAAATAGGTCATCATCAGCTGTTGGTGAACCTGCTTAATAGCGATTGTACATAAAACATTACTAAAACATAATTTAACAAGAGTGCCTTGCTTTAATATAATACTACTGTTAAGATATATACATATGGTACAATTATAGGGCTTTGACTTGTTGGAGTTCTATTAAAAAATCTATACTGTTGCCAACATTTTGTCAAACAAGATACATATATACATATGGTACAATGAAGGACTTTGGCATGCTGGAGTCCCTTGAATGCCACATATTCCAAAAATTGTATAGCTGAGGTTGAAAATATAGTTCTTATAGAATAAAGGATCACTGATGTTTTGGTGTCAAGTTCAAATATCTATGCAGTATGCCAGCATTATGTCCAACTGTTGTATAGATACAATCAACGTGCATTGTTGGGCCGCAATTTTGCGGGGAACGTAGTAGACTGGGGTTCTGTAGCTTGTTTAACAGGTACTATGTTCATTCTTAGTGTATGTTGTTCAGGATCCTTGTTGAGGCAATCACGCTATGCATGAAATTAAACAAAATAGGTTGATAGAGATCCACTCTTCATACTTGCATTTATGCTCAGGTAAATTAAAAAATGTGTGGGCTGGATATGTCTTCAAGTATAGTCGGGAGTGTGCTGCACACTTCGTTTTTAGTAATGTTTTATGTACAATCGCTATTAAGACGGTTCACCAACAGCTGATGATGACCTATTTACGGGTCGAACCGGTACTGTTTTAATGTAGATAATTTTAAACATTCAGTAAATAAAGTAGGCCTATTGATTAAGTGGAAAACTCATCCTTCATACTTGTGTTCTTAAATTATCAATACGGACAAGAAGCTGATAGATTATAGACCCACAGTGTGTCACAGGTTATGGTAACGCCCTGAGGCAACACAAACCCACGGTGTTTCTTACATAATAATACTACTCTTCATTGGGGTAATCACATAAATATGATTGTATATAAAGGGTACAGATCTCTGCACATGGTTATGAGGGTGTTTAGGGGTTGTAGTAAGGATGTAAAGGAGAGGGCATATAAGTCTTTGGTAAGACCCCAACTAGAGTATGGTTCCAGTGTATGGGACCCTCACCAGGATTACCTGATTCAAGAACTGGAAAAAATCCAAAGAAAAGCAGCTCGATTTGTTCTGGGCGATTTCCGACAAAAGAGTAGCGTTACAAAAATGTTGCAATGTTTGGGTTGGGAAGAACTGAGAGAAAGAAGAAGAGCTGCTCGACTAAGTGGTATGTTCCGAGCTGTCAGCGGAGAGATGGTGTGGAATGACAATAGTAGACGAATAAGTTTGAATGGCGTTTATAAAAGTAGGAAAGATCACAATATGAAGATAAAGTTGGAATTCAAGAGGACAAACTGGGGCAAATATTCATTTATAGGAAGGGGAGTTAGGGAGTGGAATAACTTACCAAGGGAGATGTTCAATATATTTCCAATTTCTTTGAAATCATTTAGGAAAAGGCTAGGAAAGCAACAGATAGGGAATCTGCCACCTGGGCGACTGCCCTAAATGCAGATCATTATTGATTGATTGATTGATTGATTGATTGATTGATTGATTGATTGATTGATTGATTGATTGATTGATTGATTGATTGATTGATTGATTGATTGATTGATTGATTGACTCTCGGGCAACGCAGACCAATGGTTTTGCTCACATAGTGATACTAATCACGGGCGCCAGCCAAACACGTGGTGTTTCTCATAAAGTAGTACTAACCACAGGCAACGTAGACCCATGGTGTTTGTCATAAAGTGGTAGACTACTACTCATGCGTAACGCAGACCCATTCTGAACACAGTGGAACACACATGATGACCATTATCACAAACAACACTCAGACCCATAGTGTTCCTCACATAACGGTACTGCTCCTATATAATGTAGACCCATGGTTTTCCTCGCAAGGTGATAATAGTCGCAAGTATCGTCGACCAATGGTGTTCCGCGCGTAATGGTACTAATCACAAGTAATCTCATAGTTCTAATGTCATCATCCCTCGGTCGCCCCTTTTAGTTGCCTCTTACGACAGGTCCCTCTGTGGGTGGGGGCGGTAGAATAACACCCACGGTATCCCCTGCCTGTCGTAAGAGGCGACTAAAAGGGGCCTCAGGGGCTCTGAACTTTGGAGCGAGGGTTGGCGACCATGGGGCCCTCAGCTTAGTCCTGGCATTGCTTCCACTTACTTGTGCTAGGCTCATCGGGTGACGGTTGGATTTGTCTTTTTTCTCATTTCAAAACATTGTATCATCACATTAAGACACTTGTCAATAAAAATATCGGCACATTCCTTACACATATGATGCAATGAATTAACATTTAATAGCTGGACAATTTTCCTCTTAACACGAAGCCTACTAACAGAAAGATATTCCTTACACATATGATGCAATGAATTAACATTTAATAATAATAATAATAATAATAATAATAATAATAATAATAATAATAATAATAATAATGTTTTTGTTTTACGTCCCACTAACTACTCTTACGGTTTTCGGAGACGCCGAGGTGCCGGAATTTAGTCCCGCAGGAGTTCTTTTACGTGCCAATAGATCTACCAACACGAGGCTGACGTATTTGAGCACTTTCAAATACCACCGGACTGAGCCAGGATCGAACATGCCAAGTTGGGGTCAGAAGGCCAGAGCCTTAACCGTCTGAGCCACTCAGCCCGGCGAATTAACATTTAATAGCTGGACAATTTTCCTCTTAACATGAAGCCTACTGAGAGAAAAATATTCTATAAAATCCCGGCTTTAATCTGAGAAGAGGGATAAAGAAAGAAAAGTATGAAAATGTCGATAGTGATGCTTTAAGGAATATTTACGTACAATCAGAGCAAAAATGTAACATACCCTTGGCTGTATTGTCAAGGATTTCTAAAGTCGCTGGCCTGAAAATGATCTGAACAGATCTTATAATTCTTATATAAGCGTAACGTCCCTTCTTTCCTGTACACCTTATCCAAATCGCTTCTGTGACATTTCAAAACCCACAGATCACACCTACAACAACACATCGGTATTGAAGGTTAACTGCTGCACTATAGAATAAAATATGCGTATTACATTTTATGCCAGTTAAAATATGGGTCGAGCAGGTCATAAGATTATGAAGTACTATAAAAATCTCTGTCACTGGAAGAATATATATGCAAACACAATATTACTTACATTTTCTTGTCACGAGGGAACCTGAAGAACGACCGCGCATTTTTCTCTACTTCGTAATTACTGCAGCCAAACACAGCACATACCTTTCCCCTCATGTTGAGAGGAGATATCAAGGAATGACACACACTACTATTTATTTATGTCAACTCACTGAAAACGCATAAATAACACCAGAAACTTCACACAAAAATGTACGTGCTCTTATGAGAGAATCAGTACTGTTCAGGTCTATCCGCTAGAGTGAGCTCCAGTAGCTGTCCCTCGATATCTCGCTCAGTGTCGCGTATTATCTCTACTGCATTTGGTATTACGTATGGAGGCCTAGGGAGTCTTTCATTTTCATGCCCTTCGTGGCCCTTGTCTTCCTTTGGCCGATGCCTTCATTTTTCGTTCTCTCTGATTAGTGTTATATAGAGGATGGTTACCCAGTTGTGCTTCCTCTTAAAACAATAATCACCACCACCTCTTACGACAGGTAGGGGATACCATGTGTGTATTCTTCATCTGCGTCCCCCACGCACAGGGGATATTACTACTTGTACTGTAATTTGTGACACACTACCTATCTCTTTCGGGAAAAGAAAGAAAAATACATCTACTATAGTATTTTGAAATTCTGTGTTTGAAAATCGACGCAGATAACGTGTACCTTCTAAAAAATGACGCCTCAGTTTGAAAAAGAATTCTCAAAATATAACCAAATATAAATATAACCAAATATAAAATGAGCAAAATCTGACCAAAGCAATAAAAATGGCCGAAATATGCATTTATATGCAAGGTGAGGGACCCATCATTCATAGAAATTTCTCAGATTTCGTGTAAAGTGACCTTAGGAATAAAATATGACTTTTCCTTAACATCCAAACCTTAAGACGTCATGATACTTAACATTCATAAGTTGTTTGGAGCATTACTTGGTTCACGTAAATGAAATGAAATGAAATGACGTATGGCTTTTAGTGCCGGGAGTGTTCGAGGACATGTTCGGCTCGCCAGGTGCAGGTCTTTTGATTTGACCCCCGTAGGCGACCTGCGCGTCGTGATGAGGATGAAATGATGATGAAGACGACACATACACCCAGCCCCCTTGTCAGCGAAATTAACCAATTATGGTTAAAATTCCTGACCCTGCCGGGAATCGAACTCGGGACCCCTGTGACCAAAGGCCAGCATGCTAACCATTTAGCCATGGAGCCGGACTGATTCACGGAACAGTGCAGTAAGGGGGCTGGGGGGTGCGGGCGAGGCACTGCTTGAAAGGAAATCCTCATTATTTCATTAGGTTCTGCTATAGAGAACAAATTTCGAAAAAAATGTGTAAAATCATATTGCTTTTATGCATGCTGGAAATTTAAGTTTAAGACATACTATTCATTGGTTGTTTTCAGGTCATTATCAAACATCCCGTGGAAATCGCAAATCGTATGATAGTGATACGTACATTGTACGGTACTCGGTATTGTTTGTTATAGGTCTATTTAATTTGCCTGCTAATAATAATAATAATAATAATAATAATAATAATAATAATAATAATAATAATAATAATAATAATAATAATAAATAATTTCGTGTGGCTATTTCTAGCCGAGTGCAGCCCTTGTAAGGCAGACCCTCCGATGAGGGTGGGCGGCATCTGCCATGTATAGGTAACTGCGTGTTATTCTGGTGGAGGATAGTGTTATGTGTGGTGTGTGAGTTGCAGGGATGTTGGGGACAGCAGAAACACCCAGCCCCCGAGCCACTGGAATTAACCAATGAAGGTTAAAATCCCCTACCCGGCCGGGAATCGAACCCGGGACCCTCTGAACCGAAGGCCAGTACTCTAACCATTCAGCCAACGAGTCGGACAAAATAATAATAATAATAATAATAATAATAATAATAATAATAATAACGATAACTAGCTCAGGAAAAAGAGAATAGAAGCTTTTGAAATGTGGTGTTACAGAAGAATGCTGAAGGTGAGATGGGTAGATCGAATCACGAATGAAGAGATACTGAATCGAATTGGTGAGAGGAGATCGATTTGGCTAAATTTGACGAGAAGAAGAGATAGAATGTTAGGACACATCTTAAGACACCCAGGACTTGTTCAGTTGGTTTTTGAAGGAAGTATAGGTGGTAAGAACGGTGGGGTAGACCAAGGTATGAATATGAAAAAGAGATTAGAGCAGATGTAAGATGCAATAGTTACGTAGAAATGAAAAGGTTAGCAAATGGTAGGGTGACATGGAGAGCTGCATGAAACCAGTCTATGGACTGATTACCCAAACAACAACAACAACAACAATAATAATAATAATAATAATAATAATAATAATAATAATAATAATAATAATAATAATAATAATAATAATAATAATAATGCCCGATTCCATGGCTAAACGGTTAGCATTCTGTCCTTTGGTCTAAGGGGTCAGGGATTTTAATCTTCGTTGGTAATTCCTCTGGCTCGGGTGCTGGGTATTTGTGCCGTCTTCAACATTATTTATCAAAGATAAACAGAAACCTATGGGCGCCAATCGAAAGAACCGCCACCAATCCTCTCCAGAGCCTATATGCAGTAGTAGTAGTAGTAGTAGTAGTAGTAGTAGTAGTAGTAGTAGTAGTAGTAGTAGTAGTAAGATGTACGGAGGTATTTGAACTGAACATTCTAGAGATGGTATCTTTCTACTTGTAACTAACGTTACAAGTTTATGCCGATTGGTGAAACAGTCGGTTGTCCTTCTGTTCCCAAGATAGCGTGTTTAATCCGGGCTGAGTTCGGTGATATTTGAGGGTGTTTAAATCTAACAACTCTGTGTCATTGACTTTCGAGACATTAGAGAACTCCTGTGGGACACAATTCCCACACCTAGGCCTTTCTTAAAATCCATAGCGATTGAAGAGTCATTAAACAAATAACATTACTATTTTATTTCGTTTGATAACACTGATAAACTGCCTGCTGTCATTTCTTGATGGATACAGTACTTTTGCATCCATCTCTTGGCTCAGGCCAGAGTAAAGTGTAGCTTCCACTGAAGTCCCAGTCTCATCCATGGCTGTGACAATATGGAAGCTGCTGGGGTATGGGTGGTGCTGATTAATGACATTCAGAGCACAACCAGTGTGTCTGAGTGTCATGAAAGGTGTTGCTCATAGGGTTAGTTGTGCTACAATAGCACTGTCTGGCCCAGTGAGGAAAGCAATGACAAACTACCTCACTCCTCATCGTGCCTAGTACGCCTCATTTTGGTACTACCATTGGTTTTTGTGGTTTCCCTATAACTGCATAGCCTTTGGTGATGCTATTTGGGGATCCAAACAGCCTCTGGGCTGATGACCTAACAGACAGACAGAACACTGATAAACAAATTACAACTTTTTTCTACTTTGAACGAAAATAGGTGATTATTATAATTCGAACCCGCTGAATCCAAATCTGAAAGTAGAAATGCTGTTTCCCTTTGTAATAATACATCGCAATTTAAAATTAGTTTTGTTTGTTTGCTCATGAAATAAGATTTAATTATTGAAGAGAATAATTACGAAATATACAAATATGTATAGAACGGATTTTGACTGTTCAGTGAAGAAATTTCATGCAAAAATCAGGGAAGAACCCACATTTTTACTCACATTTTAAAATTTCATTTTAAAACTCTTCCGTTTGTAACTACCACCTGGAATCTCTTCCTTGAGGTTCCAACAGTAGTCTGCTAACATGTTTTGAACCGATTTCCCTGCATATCGTTTCTCCATGACAGAAATATCCTAGTGAATCTCCCGCCGCATTCGTCATTAACCGCGCCCAATTTAGGCGGGGGAGTCGAAATGTGAATGTAAAAACTGAATTTTCAAGAACATATTGCATCCCATGCGCTGATAACACTTCAACAAGTTCTTAATAAGTTCCTTGTAGCTATCAGCTTCATTTCCAAGAAAATTACAGCGTACTTCTCTGAAAGCAAACCATGCGAATTTCTCTTTTTCTGTAGCAATTCCACAAAGTTTTCACCATGAATGATCACGGATTTGCGGCCCAATGGATATTCCTTATTTTAACTTACTATCACTGAGTTTAGGAATTTTCTTTCTCAAGTACCCGAAACCCTCACCGTGTTCATCCAAAGCCTTAACAACATTTTTCATCAGTCCTAACTTTATATGCAACGGCGGCAACAAAATCTTGTCTTTGTCAAGTAGAGGGTGATTCTTAACACTCTTCTCTCCAGGAATTAAGTTTTATGTTTGAGCCATCCACAATTTTGTAATGTTTATCTTTTGCCCGACTGCTCCATTCGCAAAGAAAGCAACAAACTTTGGTACAACCGGAATGCACGCCTATACAATCATTTTGAGGACTCCGCATTATCTGCCAACCGTATTTTTAATAATTTATCACTTTTAATATAGTATCCATATTTTCGTATGTCTCCTATGAATACGCAAGGGGTGCTTATGGGTACATACAGTATTTCCATTATGCAACAATACTACTTTAAAACTATTCTTAGATGAATCTGGAAATAGTATCCAGTCGCTTGGGTTGTGACTCCTTCCAAGTCCTTGCAGAAGGCCTTCTACATCATTGCAGTAAGTTAACTCATTAGTCATTACTAAGAGAAAAAAATATGTGTCAGTGATGGTTGGCGTTTCCGGTATGACACCTCAACACCATCTTGTAATAAATTCCACCCTTAAAGACGAGAGCCCAATAACTCCACTGGAACTTTAGAAAGGTTGAGATCTCTGACTAGATCATTTAGTTCGGATTGGGAAATAAAGTTGGGTATATTTGGATAGGTGTTTGAATATGAGGGTCCAGGTTCGTCATCTGGAGAACCACTGCTTGGTTCTGTTTCATCCACTGTCCATTCTTTAGGAGGCTTAGGAATTAGTATAAAATCCTGACTCATAGGTTTCTTGGCTGAAGGAACATCAGGATAAAATATAGAATGTTTTGATTTAGAACTATATCCCACTATGTTTGTTAAACATAAGTAACAATCCCTAGTATGGTATTTATGTTCTGTCCATATTGCAGGTTTCCGAAGGGCATTGCTTTGCGAGTTCCATTAAGCCAACCACGTAAAGTCCGCGAATAATTACAAACATTTTACCTTGTGCCAGCTTTTCCCCTTTACTTCCAAAATACTACTCGCATGCTTTTTCACTGTAGGAGTAATAGTATTTCTCTGTGACTTCGGAGTAAATTTCCCGCAAATACAACAAGACAAGTTCGGGTTATTCACACATTTGCGTGACATGGCGAACTCATTGATTTATAATATATTTCTTTATAAAAACAATTATGAATGTTGTTATCGTTTTGCTAAAATAAAACTTAAACTTCTCTTCACTGTACACAATATTACATTCACAATTTCGCAAACATACACAAGCATAAAATACGGCTACCCGCGAAGTGATCGGAAAGGAAGTTAGATTTGACTAACCCACAAAAGAACAAATTTAACAGAGAAACAGGAAATTACTCTACTGCCAGATATTTCTTCCACGAAATATTAAGTACCAGTAGTAAACATACAAGGTCGCTAAACCGTTCTTGTCCATTTACTAGAAACCAACCGCTAAGCCGGATGTGGAGCCGGGTGTGGATACCTGAAATCATAAAACTGTAAATGTGGGTGTTCTGCAAACAATTTAGGTAATACAGGAAAACGGATGTGATATTCGTTATCAGCACATCCGAATACATAAATTTAAATGTGTATTTCATTGTTTATCAGTGGAATTATTATCCCACTACTTTTAATCTAGGTCATAAAGAGCATAAGTACCTCATTTCCAAAAAGGTGAAGTATGAATCTACCAGCTAGGGTTTATACACAGGCTACTTCAGCAGTAGGCCTATATGGCTCAGAGACAGTAGTATTCTCCCAGCTCGGAATCGTTATGGAATATTACTTACAAATTTCGTTCACCCGGTTCTTCGAGCATATTTTAGGTTAGTTCATTATATGGCTTATGATTATTTTGTACACATCATAGTTCCAAACTTTGGTTATTGTTATTAGTTCTCTGTGAATAGAGGCTTCTGTGCATATTTAGTATGTACGTTTTATTCGTAAAAAATCAGATTTTGAAAATACTTACATCTTTGAACTTGTAACAATTTGAACTTCTATGCCAACTGTATTAATTTGTATAGTTCCTTTTTTTAAGTTATGTTGATATCGATATCTCGGTTACTAATCAAAGTAATCATCTACGGGAAAACATTTGTATGGGCCTCTTACTACCATTTAACATGCGAGAGGTCGCACCCGCGGCAATTTGCCGCACTTTTAAATATTTGTTAATAATTTCGTTGCTAGCCACTGTAGGGCTTAGGGCTCTCGTTTCATCCCTCCCCTCCCTCTCTCCCGCCTGACGTTGATTATTGTCAGTGTATTGCCTGCTGCGTTCCGGAGTAGTTTAAGTTTTCTTTCACTCTCGCATCTGCCGCGGCATATTGCCTTCATGCGACCCCTCGCGTAGTGCATTCTTACATGACTGCATTTCCAAGAAAGTTTCTTAAGTAAAGTTCATTAGGTTTATGGTGGCTTTCAGTGAAGTGTGGTGCTGTAGTTTTATCTTGAATTGTGACCAAATCATTCATTGAAATGTACAAATGGAAACGTTGCGGCAATTTGCTCACGCGCGACCTCTCGCGCTCTTTAAAAACTCTCGTAACTTTACTAGATTTTGCAACAAAATTCATTAATTTTTTTTACATTGAGAAAATATTGTTACTGGGTAATTATGTTAGTACTAGTCGAAAGGCAGTTACATAGGGTACATATTTATATTTTTATCAGAGCATTCACCGCCAAAGGAAAATAGCAGCTCATTAAAACATGAAGCGTGAGCAATTTGCCTTCGCGCGACCTCTCGCGTGTTAAGAATATGAAAACATCATTTGGATACCTTTGGCGGATTAAAAGTCCTTTGACTGTAACAACTTACGTGACGAACCCTGTATCTTATTTATTGTGCTTATTAGAATAAAACACAAGCTTACTGTTTTCTGGCACACATTATTTTCTGTGAATTCTTAATTTTCATTTCTTATATGTCATCGTTGTCCTTTGCGCGTTTGGTCTTAGAAACTTGAATCAATTACACTTGAGAGAAACGTTTCTGCGCCATTAGAGACATGGATTTTGTTGTCACTGCTCTTCCAGTTCTATTTTACATCTGCTGACAAAAATAAATTAAGAAACATTTCAGAAATTATGAAAATCTGCACTGAACCAGTTAGTTACACGATACAGGTAGCGTAGCTGTAAGTTTGCATTAGGTAGGTGGTGGTTTCATCGGCAGCCCTCAGGTTGGTTTTCCATTGTTTTCACACAAGGATCAACCATCAACAGACCTCAAGAGGATTTTCTGTTGGTTTTTTTTTTTTCCACACCAGGACCCATCATCGGCAGCCGTCAAGATAGGTTTCGTGTTCCAGCCAAGCAAATTCTGGAGTTCTGTCGTAATGAAGGCAACGGCCACTTCCACTATTCTCGCTGAACCAATCTATTTTAGTGTAATGTTATAGTGCTATATTTTTGTATGGAAATGAAATTGAAACTGAATGTCGAGATAATTTCGTACTTTATTCACGGAGCTGTTTTCGCCACTCCACTTCTCAACGAAATTTATGTTAATAATATTGGTGTTTCAACAATATTGTCATACATAATCACAAACTTTGCCTTATATCCATCCTTGTTATCTTTATCGCTAGTGCAGAAAAAGCGTGTTCCTGTAAGTGTTAATGAAGCTATATAAACGGAATCTCAAGATACTAGACAAAACCAGTACGCCCCCACTTCCTCGAGCTTTTTTTACCAAGTGATTAAACAATCTTCTAAGCATTCCTGGAACACAGTTATGAAAGCCCGTTCGGCTTATTGAGTCATACGGATTGTCCGGAAGAGTGTCTGTACTCAATGCTTTCCGGTTACCAAGCACGTGTGGAGGACGTCGAGAACCTACAGAGAACGTTCCTTCAACTCGCAAGGCACACCAATGAATGAAACGAGGTCCCATTCAAGGTTCATTTCCTGACCTGAATCTTTCTCTAATACTCTACCTGACTTGTATTCTCTCTACCCCTCTTTCGTACACGTTACCTAACTTTGTCTTCGTGGTTAATATTCTCATATTGTAAGAGTAATTTTCAGGGCATCCTATTAAAAAGTATTATCCTCTTAACTCTATCGAAAGCTTATTAAAATCATGAACGACGAGAGGAGTCTGAAAGTCAAATTCAGTGGATTGAGTTATTGTTGCGATTATTTTCTTAAGTCCTTCGTCGTATGGCTTCCAGTTTTATCGTTCATATTTGCTGCAGACTAATGCCGAGATGGTCTCTACTCTTCATACGTATTACTCGCACAATTAATGTACTAGAATAAATAATTAAAATAAATTGATTGATTCATGTATTACTAATTAATTCATATGGAATTGCATGAAGTAAATGACACAGGAAGTTTTCCAATTAGGAGACTTGTAGGCCTACTTTATGATCTAAGGCAAGTGATAGGCAATTATGAAAACAATCGAGATCATCACTGATCGTAAAAGTGGGAAAATCTTCACACCTTGTTGAAATGCAGAAGATTCCACAAATCATCATCTTCTTACCGGTCCGGCTCCATGGCTAAATGGCCAGCATGCTGGCCTGTGGACACAAGGGTCCCGGGTTCGATTCCCGGCAGGGTCGGGAATTTTAACCATCATTGGTTAATTTCCCTGGCACGGGGGCAGGGTGTTTGTGTTGCCTTCATCATCATTTCACCCTCATCACGACGCGCAGGTCGCCTACGGGAGTCAAATCAAAAATCTGCACCTGGCGAGTCGAACCCGTCCTGGGATCTCCCGGCACGAAAAGCCATACGCCATTTCATTTCTTCTTACCGCTTTTCCCACACCTGTGGGTTCGCGGGTGCAAACTGTCACACACACACACACATATGTATGTATGTATGTATGTATGTATGTATGTATGTATGTATGTATGTATGTATGTATGTATGTACGTCCTGTTTGACGTCCGGATGCCCTTCCTATCGCCAACCCTATGTCGAGGGATGTAATCACTATTGCGTATTTCTGTGGTGGTGGTTGACAGTGTGGTGTGATGTCTGAATATTATGAGGTTAGTGTAGGAGCAAACACAAACAGCCAGTCCCCGAGCCAAAAGAATGAATCAGACACAATTAAAATACTCGAAAGCACCGGGAATCGAACCCGGGATCGTATGAACCCAAAGCCTCAACGCTGATCACTCAGCGAAGGAGTCAAACAAAGGATTCCATGAATGAATGTAAATGAGAAATTAACAAGTCCGGAAAATCTAAGCAATCTGTAAGAAAGATTGACAGTAATATTCAGTAATATTCAGGATTACTTGATTCAAGAACTGGAAGAAATCCAAAGAAAAGCAACTCGATTTGTTCTGGGTGATTTCCGACAAAAGAGTAGCGTTACAAAAATGTTGCCAAGTTTGGACTGGAAAGACTTGGGAGAAAGGAGACGAGCTGCTCGACCGAGCTGTCAGTGGAGAGATGGCGTGAATGACATCAGTTGACGAATAAGTTTGAGTGGTGTCTTTAAAAGTAGGAAAGATCACAATATGAAGATAAAGTTAGAATTCAAGAGGACAAATTCCAGCATATATACTGTACCGGGCGGTACACCTCCACGCCGCTATTTCAAAAGGTGCGCCAGTTGAAACTCCTCTGCTGGAGGAAGTCTGAACTTTATTGACGGTATTAATTTTCTACTTTCTCAGAAGATGTCACTACCTGTAAATATTGGAGTTTTAGAACTGTGTCATTTTTGATGTGTTTTTGTTTTGATTGAAGTAAGAAGTGTGAACTTTCTCTTCTAGAGGACACTACTGAAGAACTACAATAGTGCACCCTAGTGCGAAGAAAAAGAACTGTTTTTTGGAGAAAATTTAATTTCAAAAGTTTGTTCCTTGCTAAATTTCTTTCAGTCATTGTTTAAGTTGGCAATATTAACCCTTTCTTTCCCCTTGTTTTAAATCTAGCCAATCCCGAATTTCTGAAATTAATTTTCCACCAATAATGTGTTTCTTCTTCATCTTGTGTAGGGGTTTCTCTTTATTCTCCAATAAAGTGATTGTGGGCGGGTGTTCTCATTCCCCTAACGCCTAGAACCTTCCGCGAGAGTATATAAACTGCTGATTTTAGGGTCTCTGCGCCACTTCTGTTCCATCTCTCAGTGCGTAAGGTACATAGCAGGGGGCGGGAAGCGCCTCTTTCTTCGGCAGCGGTCAACAACAAGGTAATGGCCAATTAATAACTTATTTCTTTGCTAGCTCAGCAGTTTAACTCTCGGGGCGGGTCCGAAGCTTTTTCCATTATGTAACCTTCCTTAAAATGTAAAGAAACTTGTATCTATTTCATCTTTTAAATTGCATATCGGGATAGAGAGTGCTTAACCCTCTCGAGCTCCCAATCATATTATTTTGAGGTGAACTTATTTTTCTCAACCTATTCTTCGTTAATATAATGTAAATTGTTCTTTTCTGAAGTCACCTCTGTAGTATGGGATTAGCCCTTGCATTAACGGCCTAGTGCCAAGTAGGATTTTAAATAAAGTGTATTAGGAGTGCGGAGAGCCTCCTGTCAAGTTGGTATTTTAGAGGCCATATAATTAACCTTTTCTCACTTAATAGGCCTCAGTAGATTGGGTATTTTACCCCTGTGTTTATGTCCGTTGAGGACAGCTTGAAGGTGGAGTTTGGTGTGGCCTGGGAGAGGCTTAAATTTGAGAGCGAGTGGCTCTTTTCCCGGAAACTGAGTCTTATATGCCTCGAGGAGGCTTTACGGTGTAATTTGGAGCAAGTGCTCCAAGGTTTGATTGGAGTCTTCTGCCCCGTTGTTGAAATTTGTATATCGTAAAGTTGGGCTAGTTGCTCAAGAATTATGTTTTCAGGGCTCGAAGCCCAAATCCTGTAAATACTGTAATTGTACCTTGTTGTCTTGCTACTCCGTACCTGCCATTCTTGTTATTTCTGAATTTTGGAAAGAAAATATAACCTTGTTAAATTTTACATTTAACTTTAATTCCGTAGTTGGAGACCTATTCACACCCGCACCTTCTTTCACCTCTACCTACCACGGAAATCTCCGTAACAAGTGGTAGCAGAGCGTGGTTGAATGGGTCTCAATTTAGCCCCTTTTGACGGCTAAACATTGTTTTGTTCCGAACTCTAACAATTTTCTCAGTTGCTGGAATTTTTTTTGAGTTTTTCAGCATTGTTCTGTCATCATGCCCGGACCTCGCGATGTTCTCCATCTTAACTACTTGCGCAAAGAGGAGTTGATCTATGAGTTAACTATCAGAAATGTGCAATCTGGAGGCACGGTTGCAGTAGACACAAATAAGCTTAGAGAGTCCCTTGATTTGCCCATTTCCATCGCCACCTTGGGAGAGAAAGAAGTTGACGACTCTCTTTCCACGATCGTCGAGAATATTACTGGGCTAGCTTCTGTAGTTAGTTTTTTTGATGAAAATGATCCTTCTCCTAATCAAATTAAGCGTGTGCAAGCCAGGCTATATCACTTTTCAAATAGAGTTAACGATCTGTTGTCTCTGAAGTTGAATGACGTTCAGAGGAAGGAAGCTAGTACGCTGCTTGAAAATATTTCTGAATTATCTGGCAAAGTCACTCAATTGTTAACTGGGGAGGTTCCTCCCAAAAGCGATCTACCCACCACAGTGAATGCAGGTAGTGAGGAAGCGCCTCCCAAGGGAGAAGTCTATAGGATAACCGTTGCTGCTCAAACTATCCCTGCCCCATTGGACAACGAATCTGAACGCCGTGCATCGTTGAGTAACATCCGTTCTGAATTAACTTCCTTGCCATTGAAACCTTTGCCTACTATGTCACCCGGTTTCAGCAGCTTGCCTCATCCATTGGCAATGTTGCTCAAAGGTATATCTAAGTTTTCCGTTAATACCACCAGTGACGTAATTTCATTTTTAAGATTTCTAGTTGAATTTCAGGATCATGCTCTTGTGTTTTCTCTTTCTCCATGTCAAATTTTGCAAATCATCTATCCTTATGCAATTGGTATTCTCTCTGACAAAATAGTAAGAGCCATAGCTGAACAGTCATCTATTGAAGATTTTCACGCACACTTGCTTGCAAATTTTATTCCTGCTCGCGCGAGGTCATCTCTGATTCAGAAGTACTATAACCGTGTACAGCGCTTGGATGAAAACTTGGCTGATTTCATACAGGACATTAAGTTTTATACTAGGGTGTTTGCTCTTCACTTCCCCGAGGATCAGATTGTACAAGCCATCGTAGAGGGAATTTCACCTCCCTATAGGTCATATTTGTGCTTCGCGGCGTGCCCGCAAACTTTCTCTGAACTTGAAGCGTTGGCAGTCTCAGCGGAAGGAGTGAGATACGCCGATTCCTTGCGTGTCGCGAAAGAACCCCCGCCTTCCTTTAGTAATACTCGGCCTCCACCTCGCCGACCAGTCACACCCCGTAAATGTTTTGCTTGCGGGTCGCCCGACCATCTGCGCAATAAGTGTCCACTGATCAAGTCTAGTAGGGCAAATAATGGAGCTGGTTCATCACAAGGCTGTTTTAAATGTGGGGCTTTCTCACATATCGCCAAGAATTGCCCAAACTCAAATAGCACCCCCTCCTGCTCAACTTCTGGTGCAAATTCCACCAATGCCAATAATAAAAAATGACTAGTGACTTCGGCTGAGTCAACTAATCCTGCTTCCCAAGGCTCAGCCCCTGGCAAAAAGGTCGTGAATTCAGGGAACGATCAGTCTTCTAATTCATCTTTTGAATTCCCTAAAGAATGTCTTAGGATTGCGGCGGATACCCCGCACCTGTTCCTTTTCTTAAGATTGAGTTAAATAACGAGCCTATAACCGCTCTATTAGATTCAGGCAGTGTTTGTTCAATTATTTCGGACCAATGGTATTCAAAATTTAAGTCTGTTTGTAAATTACCTGACTATGATTCATCTCCTGTTCAATATGTTTCGGCTAATTCATCCCCATTAGAAATTCTAGGTTCTGTAAATGCCAAAATTCGTATTTTTAAATTTACATGGAAAATCAAACTGTTTGTGGCTAAGCACTTGTCTTGCCCCATCATACTGGGAGCGGACTTCATTTCTCACACTGGTCTTGTGCTCGATCTCCAGAGTAAGTCGTGCACATTCAAGTTTGCGTCCAATTGTAAAATTCCCTTGTTAAAGTGTAATTCTGTATTATGTTCATCTATTTCGCCTACCCAGGATGAGATGTTGTTAGACCTTAGACATCTACCTGAGGAGCAGGCTGATAGTATTCGTAAATTATGTCAGTCATTTCCAGAGGTGTTCTCTGATACTCTTGGTGTTACTGACCTTATTGAATACAAAATTGAGGTCACGGATTCGATTCCTGTCCGTTTTCCACCATATAGGCTATCTCCACCTAAAATGAAGGCATTGAAAGAAATCATCGATCAAATTTTGAAGGATGGTATTATTAGGCCCTCTAAGTCGGCGTATTCTTCGACAATTTTTCTAGTCCCGAAACCCCAAGGAGGCTTCAGGCCTGTCATTGATTATAGGGCTCTCAATCGGAAGGTGGTGTTGCAATCTGTGCCCCTTCCTGACCTTCATTCTTGTTTTTCATGGTTTCGTAAGGCCAAGTTCTTTACTATCTTGGACTTGAATCAGGCCTATAATCAAATTCCCCTTGCCGAAGAGTCTAAACACCTTACGGCGTTTGCCACGGACTGGAACTTATACGAATACAACCGCGTGCCTTTCGGGCTCCCCACGGGAGCAGCTGTACTCACTAGGCTACTAGATAGGGTCTTCTCCGACATCAAATTTGAGTACTTATATCACTACTTGGATGATGTCGTCGTATTTTCAGAAACTTTTGAAGAACATCTAGATCATCTGCGAGAAGTTCTCGATCGCCTTCGTAAGGCTGGGTTAACTGTCAAGTTGTCCAAGGTTGCCTTTGCTAAGCCCTCTATGTCATTCCTAGGGCATATTGTGTCACCTGATGGTGTTGCCGTCGATCATTCCAGAACACAGGCCATCCGTGATTTTAAACCTCCTAAGGACGTTAAAAGTATCGCCAGGTTCATTGGTATGGTGAATTTCTTCAGGAAGTTTATTCCTAACTTCGCTAATAGAGCGGCGCCCTTGAACCTTCTTCGTAGGAAAGGCATCAAATTCGAGTGGGGTCCTTCTCAACAAGCCGCTTTTGAAGATCTGAAATTAGCTCTCTGTAATGCCCCTGTCCTTGCTATGCCTGATTTCTCGAAGAAATTCATCGTCCAAACGGACGCGTCGTCGTCAGCAGTAGCTGCAGTCCTTCTTCAAGAGACTGAACTAGGGAGGCGATCCATCGCCTATGCATCTAGGACTCTATCGGCTCAAGAAGCAAAATACTCCATATATGAGCTCGAAGGTTTGGCAGTCTTATTCGCCTTAGAGAAGTTCCGTCTCTATCTGGAACATGTCAAATTTGACCTGGAGACAGATAATCAAGCCTTAAGCTGGGTCTTAGGTAGGCCGCGTCGTACTGGTCGTATAGCCCGTTGGGCCATCCGTATTTCTGCCTTCCAATTCGATGTCAGGCATATCCGAGGCACCGAAAATGTTGTTGCTGATGGACTCAGCCGTATGTTTTCCAACGACGTCGAGACCCATGAACCGGTCGATAGTTCATCACCTTCCGAGTCCATACTATCTGATGTTAATGCCATCTTAACAGATGTTCCCATGCTCTTTAGGGATATCGAGAAATACCAACGTGAAGATCCGACGCTGGCTCCGATAATGGAAACCCTTTTTTCTGGGGAACATGTTGTCCCTTATGTTCTGAGGAATGGTGTTTTATGTTGCCCATCGAGGCATGATAAGATGATGAAAGTTGACGTTCCAGCTGTTCTTGTACCTATGATCTTCAAGTATTATCATGAGACCCCATTAGGGGGGCATCTAGGCATCTTTAAAACTCGTGAAAAGATTCGTGAAAGGTTCATCTGGAAGGGTATGGACGGTGAAATCCGTGAACTTGTAAAAGCTTGTAAATCTTGTTTGCTTAGTAAACCCACCATGTCCACCAAGGTAGGCCTTCTGTCTTCGCATCAAGCGTCGCGCCCCATGGAACGCCTGTATATCGATTATGTAGGACCCTTCCCCCAGTCGAAGGGAAATGCCAACAAATTCATCTTTGTATGTGTAGATGGTTTTACAAGATTTTCCTGGTTATTTCCGACTAAGCTGGCTACCGCTCAGTCCACCATTACTTGCCTAAATTCTATTTTTGCTTCTTTTGGTCCGTGCCAATATATTGTATCTGATAATGCTAAGGCGTTTACATCTAATTTATTTCGTAAATTCTGCTTTGACCTGTCCATCTCTCATGTGACAACTTCTGCTTATTACCCTCAACCATCTCTGGCTGAACGGGTTAACCGTAATCTCAGGTCCGCGCTTATTGCCTATCATCATGAAGATCATTCCAGGTGGGACACGTCCCTGCATTGGTTAGCTTTTGCTTTGAATTCGGCGGTTCATGAATCACATAAATTTACTCCAGCCTCGTTGATGTTCAAGTTTGTTCCCAACACGCCGCTCTCTAACCTCTGGTCTCTGAGTGACATTCTACCCGAGACAATAGATCCGGACAACATTAAAGATCTTTGGAAGAAGGCTAAAGCCAATCTTAAAGTGTCTCATGAAAAGGTTAGGGAAAGGTATGATCGTGGTCGGAGACCCACCCCGTTGAAGGTAGGTGACCAAGTTATGGTCATGAACTTTGTTCCCGCGGGCAAGCTTGCCCCCAGATTTCATGGGCCTTGTATCATTCTCGATTTTCTTACGCCGGTTACGTTGTTATTAAGTAATCCAGCCACCGAGAGGATATTTAAGGTTCACCTGTCACAGGTGAAACCAGTGTAAAGTTTGTGTCAACTTGCTTCATATAATTTGAAAGGAATATGAAGGTTATATTTTTTTTGATTTTCACTTTTAAGGCTTTCTGCCCCTTCTATAATATTTTCTATATTTAAGCATTTTTGTAAACCTCCCCCGATTTGTTAAACTGCCATTCTGTCCTTACCACGGCCATTACCACGCTCCCGTCTCCTGCTATACACACTGTGGCTTGCTTATATTAGATGCCATGGATATCTGCACGCCGCTGGCCCCTCAACCTCTCCACAAAGTCTGTGCCCTCAAAAAGATGATGGTCCAACAATATTCTGCCGCCTAGCTTTAATGTTTCAGTGCCCCCGCAGCCGCGCGGCGCTGTGCCGCGACTGGGTTTGAGGATGGGCCCCCTCGACCCCAGCGAGGACGACATGTGCACGGCGAGCCGGAGCTCTCCTCCCGGCCAAGGCTGATGTGCGGCGCACGACCTGCTACTTGCCCGCAGCCTGTATATCTTCACCGCGGGCGCGGCGTGTTTCAACACCACTGCTCCCCTCATGGTGCGGGCGAGCGGTATCTCAGGGTACTTGAGGGGTCCGAGCGGCCTCTCCTGGACGCAAGCGGCAACGGCCGATCTGGCCATTCAACTTAGTCTACATCAACGACATGGACATTACAGTTCGACATTACTACCTTCTCTTGGATTTTTCTGCAATACCTGGTGGACTTAGAAAATTTCTTTTCCTCAACTTTAAAAACTAAAGTTTTCCTTCTGAATTCAACTTCTACAAACATAAAAACTTTACTTCTCCAGTTACAACAAAAATTTTGAAACTGAATCAAACCATATGAAGAAAATCTTAAAAATACTTCTGCAATTAATCTCCACATCTACATCAAAACTTGGACCTAGTTTTCAAACAAATTTCATGTGTCACCCCTGGAGGAACATTTGGGGGGGGGGGAGGTCTGTACCGGGCGGTACACCTCCACGCCGCTATTTCAAAAGGTGCGCCAGTTGAAACTCCTCTGCTGGAGGAAGTCTGAACTTTATTGACGGTATTAATTTTCTACTTTCTCAGAAGATGTCACTACCTGTAAATATTGGAGTTTTAGAACTGTGTCATTTTTGATGTGTTTTTGTTTTGATTGAAGTAAGAAGTGTGAACTTTCTCTTCTAGAGGACACTACTGAAGAACTACAATAGTGCACCCTAGTGCGAAGAAAAAGAACTGTTTTTTGGAGAAAATTTAATTTCAAAAGTTTGTTCCTTGCTAAATTTCTTTCAGTCATTGTTTAAGTTGGCAATATTAACCCTTTCTTTCCCCTTGTTTTAAATCTAGCCAATCCCGAATTTCTGAAATTAATTTTCCACCAATAATGTGTTTCTTCTTCATCTTGTGTAGGGGTTTCTCTTTATTCTCCAATAAAGTGATTGTGGGCGGGTGTTCTCATTCCCCTAACGCCTAGAACCTTCCGCGAGAGTATATAAACTGCTGATTTTAGGGTCTCTGCGCCACTTCTGTTCCATCTCTCAGTGCGTAAGGTACATAGCAGGGGGCGGGAAGCGCCTCTTTCTTCGGCAGCGGTCAACAACAAGGTAATGGCCAATTAATAACTTATTTCTTTGCTAGCTCAGCAGTTTAACTCTCGGGGCGGGTCCGAAGCTTTTTCCATTATGTAACCTTCCTTAAAATGTAAAGAAACTTGTATCTATTTCATCTTTTAAACTGCATATCGGGATAGAGAGTGCTTAACCCTCTCGAGCTCCCAATCATATTATTTTGAGGTGAACTTATTTTTCTCAACCTATTCTTCGTTAATATAATGTAAATTGTTCTTTTCTGAAGTCACCTCTGTAGTATGGGATTAGCCCTTGCATTAACGGCCTAGTGCCAAGTAGGTTTTAAATAAAGTGTATTAGGAGTGCGGAGAGCCTCCTGTCAAGTTGGTATTTTAGAGGCCATATAATTAACCTTTTCTCACTTAATAGGCCTCAGTAGATTGGGTATTTTACCCCTGTGTTTATGTCCGTTGAGGACAGCTTGAAGGTGGAGTTTGGTGTGGCCTGGGAGAGGCTTAAATTTGAGAGCGAGTGGCTCTTTTCCCGGAAACTGAGTCTTATATGCCTCGAGGAGGCTTTACGGTGTAATTTGGAGCAAGTGCTCCAGGGTTTGATTGGGGTCTTCTGCCCCGTTGTTGAAATTTGTATATCGTAAAGTTGGGCTAGTTGCTCAAGAATTATGTTTTCAGGGCTCGAAGCTCAAATCCTGTAAATACTGTAATTGTACCTTGTTGTCTTGCTACTCCGTACCTGCCATTCTTGTTATTTCTGAATTTTGGAAAGAAAATATAACCTTGTTAAATTTTACATTTAACTTTAATTCCGTAGTTGGAGACCTATTCACACCCGCACCTTCTTTCACCTCTACCTACCACGGAAATCTCCGTAACATATACATTTATAGGAAGGGGAGTTACGGATTGGAATAACTTACCAAGAGAGAGGTTCAATAAATTTCCAATTTCTTTGCAATCATTTAAGAAAAGGCTAAGAAAACCACAGATAGGGAATCTTCCACCTGAGCGACTGCCGTAAATAAACATCAGTACTGATTGATTGATTGATTGATTGATTGATTGATTGATTGATTGATTGATTGATTGATTGATTGATTGATTGATTGATTGATTGATTGATTGATTGATTGATTGATTGATTGATTGATTGATTGATTGATTGATTGATTGATTGATTGATTGATTGATTGATTGATTGATTGATTGATTGATTGATTGATTGATTGATTGATTGATTGATTGATTGATTGACAGTACTAACTATACAGTGATACCATAGCGTATACGCTTAGATGCATCCGATACGAACTCTGAGAAATCAAAAAGGAGTGGAGCAGTGAGAGTTAAAAAACAATGGGTGCTACGTCAGCATTTTCCCACGAGGTCATTGACACAATGACCACGTGACCGTGACGTCACGACCACGTGCTTTTGTTTGTAAACAAAGCCACGTGGTTGTCCACGTGCTTTTCTGACAGCTGACATCTTGACGGACCCTAACCTCACTTTTATGGAATACAGAGCGTCGCTAACCTCACTGCTGCAATCTTGATGGTGCTAAACCTCACTGCTGCCACCTTAACGAAGTAGGGGCGTGGAAATTAAAATCCACGTGCTTTTTGACAGCTGTCAAGGTGACAGCTGCCACCTTTAACTACGTGGGCATGGATTTTAACAAGTGAATTTGGATAACCTCAGTGCTGCTATCTTGATGGCGCCAATCCTCATTGCTGCAACCTTATGCATGTAGTGGCTCGGAAATTAAAATGCATGTGCTTTTGACACCTGTCAAGATGACAGCTGCCATCCTTAACCACGTGGGCATGGAAAAAAGTGAACCTGGCTAACCTCAGTGCTGCCATCTTGACGACGCTAAAACTCATTGCTGCCACCTTATGCACGTAGTGGTGCAGAATTTAAAATCCACGTGGTTTCTTGACAGCTGTGCAGAAGACAACTGCCATCTTTAAACATGTGGGCGCGGAATTTATAATTCATGTGCGTTTTGAAAGTTGTCACATCGTAACCACGTGCACTTGTTTTGAACTGCTGCCATCTTGACAGACCCTAACCTCACTGTTACCACCTTATGCACGAAGTGGCGCGTAATTGAAATTGATCTTGGTGTGGGTTACTGTAGTTACGTCCTAGTTCGTGAAGCATAGGCAACGGCTGAGTGGCCTAGTAAGTGGTCCTGAGAGTAGGAATACCATTTGCAATGGAATGGGAGTGGATATCTCGGACATATTCCGAGTCATGGCCCTCCTTGTGATCAGGCGGCTAGGACTATACAATTCACTGGTGGTCCATAACCCGTTAGAGGAGAGATCCTCACTTGGAGTATGTGCAAGTAGGGTAGCATCATGCTTCATGAATTTATCGAGCTCAGAACAGCCTAAGCAAGCCTCGGACCTATGGGAGCAACGGAGTCCCACTCCCATTTGACAGGCGAGGGACTCCTTGGAAACAACTTGGCGAACAAAATGGAATTCGATGGGGAGCTATCAATATTAATGGGGCTTATGGAAGAAAGAAAGAAAGAAAGAAAGAAAGAAAGAAAGAAAGAAAGAAAGAAAGAAAGAAAGAAAGAAAGAAAGAAAGAACTGCCTGAGTCAGCAAAGAGGATGCATCTGGATGTGCTAGGAGTAAGTGAAATTCGGGTAAGGGGAGATAACGAGGAAGAGATAGGAGATTATAAAGTGTACTTGACGGGTGTTAGAAAGGGAAGGGCAGAGTCTAGGATAGGGCTGTTTATCAGGAACACCATTGCACGCAACATAGTTTCTGTTAGGCACGTAAATGAGCGAATGATGTGGGTAGATTTGTCAGTTGGAGGAATTAGGACTAAAATTGTCTCCGTGTATTCACCATGTGAGGGTGCAGACGAGGATGAAGTTGACAAGTTTTATGAAGCACTGAGTGACATCGTGGTCAGGGGCAACAGCAAGGATAGAATAGTGCTAATGGGTGATTTTAATGGGAGAGTTGGGAATAGAACTGAAGGATACGAAAAGATAATTGGTAAATGTGGGGAAGATATGGAAGCTCATGGTAATGGGAAGCGTTTAATGGATTTCTGTGCTAGTATGGGTGTAGCAGTTACGAATACATTTTCAAGCATAAGGCTATTTACCGCTACACATGAGAGGCTAGGGGTACCAGATCCATAATAGACTATATCTTAACCGACCTCGAATTTAGGAAATCTGTTAGGAATATACGAGTTTTCCGGGGATTCTTCGATAATACAGACCACTATCTGATCTGTAGTGAACTAAGTATCTCTAGGCCTAGGGTAGAGAAAGTGAAATCTGTCTGCAAACGAATAAATGTAGAAAATCTCCAGGACGAGGAAATTAGACAGAAGTACATGGATATGATTAGTGAGAAGTTTCGAACAGTAGACAGCAAGCACATTAAGGATATAGAAATTGAATGGGTGGCATACAGGGATGCTGTAGTAGAAATAGCACGGGAATGCCTAGGAACATCTGTGTGTAAAGATGGGAAAAGACGAACATCTTGGTGGAATGATGAAGTGAGAGCAGCTTGTAAACGTAAAAAGAAGGCTTATCAGAAACGGCTCCAAACAAGGGCCGAGGGATACAGGGATTTGTAAGTAGATGAAGAAAACCGAGCGAAATAAATAGTTGTTGAATCCAAAAAGAAGTCATGGAAAGATTTTGGTAATAACCTGGAAAGGCTAGGTCAAGCAGCAGGGAAACCTTTCTGGACAGTAAAAAGAATCTTAGGACGGGAAGGAAAAAGGAAATGAACAGTGTTTTGAGTAATTAAAGTGAACTCATAATAGATCCCAGGGAATCACTGGAGAGGTGGAGGGAATATTTTGAACATCTTGTCACTGTGAAAGGAAATCATCCTGGTGATGTTGCAAACAGCCAAGCTCATGGGGAGGAGGAAAATGATGTTGGTGAAATTACGCTTGAGGAAGTGGAAAGGATGGTAAATAAACTCCATTGTCATAAGGCAGCAGGAAAAGGCAAAATTAGACCAGAAATGGTGAAGTATAGTGGGAAGGCAGGGATGAAATAGCTTCATAGAGTAGTAATATTAGCATGCAGTTTTGATAACGTAACTTCAGATTGGACAAAAGCAGTAATTGCACCTATCTATGAGCAAGGGAACAGGAAGGATTGCAATAACTATCGAGGTATCTCATTGATTAGTATACCAGGCAAAGTGTTCACTGGCATCTTGGATGGGAGGGTGCGATCAGTCGTTGAGAGGAAGTTGGATGAAAACCAATGTGGTTTCAGACCACAGAGAGGCTGTCAGGATCAGATTTTTCAGTATGCGCCAGGTAATTGAAAAATGCTACGAGAGGAATAGGCAGTTGTGTTTATGTTTCGTAGATCTAGAGAAAGCATATGACAGGGTACCGAGGGAAAAGATGTTCGCTCTACTGGGGGACTATGGAATTAAATGTAGATTATTAAAATCAATCAGAGGCATTTATGTTGACAATTGGGCTTCAGTGAGAATTGATGGTAGAATGAGTTCCTGGCTCAGGGAACTTACAGGGGTTAGACAAGGCTGTAATATTTCACCTTTGCTGTTCGTAGTTTACATGGATCATCTGCTGAAAGGTATAAAATGGCAGGGAGGGATTCAGTTAGGTGGAAATGTAGTAAGCAGTCTGGCCTATGCTGACGACTTGGTCTTAATGGCAGATTGTGCCGAAAGCCTGCTGTCTAATATCTTTGAACATGAAAATAGGTGCAATGAGTATGGTATGAAAATTAGCCTCTCAAAGACTAAATTGATGTCAGTAGGTAAGAAATTCAACAATTGAATGTCAGATTGGTGATACAAAGCCAGAACAGGTCGATAATTTCAAGTATTTAGGTTGTGTATTCTCCCAGGATGGTAATATAGTGAGATTGAATCAAGGTGTCGTAAAGCTAATGCAGTGAGCTCGCAGTTGCGATCAACAGTATTCTGTAAGAAGGAAATCAGCTCCCAGACGAAACTATCTTTACATCGGTCTGGTTTCAGACCAACATTGCTTCACGGGAGCGAAAGCTGGGTGCGCTCAGGATATCTCATTCATAAGTTAGAAGTAACAGACATGAAAGTAGCAAGAATGATTGCTGGTACAAACAGATGGGAACAAATGCAGGAGGGTACTCGGAATGAGGAGATAAAGGCTATTTTAGGAATGAACTCGATGGATGAAGCTGTACGCATAAACCGGCTTCGGTGGTGGGGTCATGTGAGGCGAATGGGGGAAGATAGGTTACCTAGGAGAATAATGGATTCTGTTATGGATGGTAAGAGAAGTAGAGGTAGACCAAGACGACGATGGTTAGACTCGGTTTCTAACGATTTAAAGATAAGAGGTATAAAACTAAATGAGGCCACAACACTAGTTGCAAATTGAGGATTGTGTCGACGTTTAGTATATTCACAGAGGCTTGCAGACTGAACGCTGAAAGGCATATCAGTCTATAATTATTATGTATGTATGTATGTATGACGGGACTTTGCCACACCGCGGAATTTGAGGACATAGCCACGTGGGCCTAAACACAGCCAAGCTGCCCTTTTCGATATACCACAAAGTTAGTGGTCATAGTTTTAAAGCAAGCTGCCCTTCTCGACATACCACCATCTCAAGGTAAGCTGCCCTTCTCGATATACTACTATCTTAGAGAACATAGTTTAAAAGCAAGCTGCTCTTCTCGACATACCTATTATCTTATGGCAAGCTACCCTTCTCGACATACTACCATCTTAGAGAACATAGATTTAAGGCAAGCTGCCATTCTCAACACTCTCAAACCCTATCCTGACAGCTGTTATCTTAACTACGTTGTCCATGGAATTTGAAAATGTAAGAGCTTCCCCCTCCTGCCCCCCTCCCCTCCTCCTCCACCACCCCTGATGTGTAGACGTGGCATGCTTCCCACCTCGACACGACTCTTCCGCGACATAGTTAGCTGCCTTTCTCGACATGACACTTCTCGATATAGTTTTAAATAAGCTGCCTTTCCCGACACTATTTTTGAGAGAGGATTAGCTAAGCATTTGGCAAAAGGGTAAAAGGGCTTCCTTATCCTGGCAGAAGAGCTCGTACTGGCAAAAGGGCTCCTACTCCTGGCAAACTCCTCCTCCTCCTTCTCCCCTTCACAGTTACTGAATCCATCTTCCTACGAAGAGATGCCTTCCTGCCCAAATAGAATTGAACATCACAGAAAATAGTGTAGATATACTTACGTTATTAAACTGGTGTAGCGTTGTCCTCTTGTTCTCGTTTTTTCATTACCCTTTTCGATTGAGGAGGATACGGTAAGGAGAAGGTAATACTTTTTTCGATTGCAATCACCACATACAAATATAGAATTTAATGTAGGATGTCACCATCCGACAAGGCAAAACAGGTTCAATCCAATTACAGGATACAATTAGCAAAAATATAGAATTGACGAGCTAATGCTGCAGGTCTTCATCCGAATAAATAATTTTTCTCCCTAACATAATATGATGTAGGACAAAGATTTTTCATTGGTATCCCTCGCTAAGTAGTAAAATCATTTTATCTGCACAGTGGTATGAGTTTTATTCTGTCACGGTAACTAAATCACTACACAATTTTTTTCTCTGTTGCATGTCTTCAAATCCTGCAATATCCATCTCCTTAGGCCAAGGATTTTTCATGGTATCCCCTGCTAAGTAGTGAAATCATGTTATCTGCAGTGATTAAGAGGAAGTACAACTGTACGTCGGATGGAGACATACAACATTTGCAATTCCATATTTTGTGTGATTGTGCGCATGCGGATTGCTAGAAGTGCGTGTGTATCAACAGAGAGATTAATCCCATAATGCGCGTAGGGAACAGAGTTCGACTCTCATACTGTTTTGCGTTATAAGTTTTCTGTCCTGAACACTGATAGTCAACATGTTTTGCCTTGTTCTACAATCATCTAGAGTGTGCTAACTGTAACAGGATTGAACTTGTCTTGTCGAATGGCGATAGACAGCACGCTAACTATTGTGTGTTTGCGTCATAAGATTTTCTGTTCTGAACACAAATAGGCAACATGTTATCTCTTGTCGGATGAAGACATACAGCATTAGCTGGTTGTTTTTTTTTTTTTTTTTTTTTTTTTTTTTTTTTTTTTTTTTTTTTTTTTTTGCTTTACGTCGCACCGACACAGATAATAGGTCTTATGGCGACGATGGGATAGGAAAGGCCTAGGAATAGGAAGGAAGCGGCCGTGGCCTTAATTAAGGTACAGCCCCAGCATTTGCCTGGTGTGAAAATGGGGAAACCACTGAAAACCATCTTCAGGGCTGCCGACAGTGGGGTTCGAACCCACTATCTCCCGATTACTGGATACTGGCCGCACTTAAGCGACCGCAGCTATCGAGCTCAGTGCCTTTAGCTTGTCAGTTCTATAGTTTTGCTAATTGCATTCTGTAACTGGATTGAACCTGTTTTGTCTTGTCGGATGGTGACATGCAGCATTTGCTTATCCTACATTAAATTCTATATTTTTGTGTGGTGATTGCAATCGAAAAAAGTATTACCTTCTCCTTACCGCATCCTCCTCAATCGAAAAGGGTAAGTAAAAAAACGAGAACAACAGGACAACGCTACACCAGTTTAATAACGTAAGCATATCTACACTAATTGTTTTGTGACGTTCAATTCTATTTGCGCAGGAAGCCGTCTGTCCGTAGGAGGAGGGATTCAGTAACTATGAGGAGGAGGGGGAGTTGCCCTATTGCCAGGAGGAGGAGGAGGAGGAGGAGGAGCCCTTTTGCCCTTTTGCCAGGAAGAGGAACCCTTTTGCCATACGAATGAGGAGGATCCCTTTTGCCCTTTGGCCAGGATGAGCCCTTTTGCCAGGAGGGGGAAGCCCTTTTGCCCTTTTTCCAAATGCTTGCTTAATCCCCTCTCCAAAATAGTGCCGGGAAGGGCAGCTTGTTTAAAACTATGTTGGGAAGGGTCATGTCGAGAAGGGCAGCTAACTATGTCGGGGAAGGGTCGTGTCGAGAAGGGCAGCATGCCACGTCTGCACATCAGAGGAGGAGGAAGAAGCTGTTACATTTTCAAATTCCATGGACAACGTAGTTAACATAACAGCAGTAAGGTTAGGGTCTGAGAGTGTTGAGAAGGGCAGCTTGCATTAAAACTATGTTCTCTAAGATGGTAGTATGTCGAGAAGGGTAGCTTGCCATAAGATAGTAGGTATGTCGAGAAGAGCAGCTTGCTTTAAAACTATGTTCTCTAATATAGTAGTATGTCGAGAAGGGGAGCTGCCTTCAGATGGAGGAATGCCGAGAAGGGCAGCTTGCCATAAGATGGTGGTATCCCGAGAAGGGCAGCTTGCTTTAAAACTATGACCACTAAGATTTGTGGTATGTCGAGAAGAGCAGCTTGGCTGTGGTTAGGTCGCCTTGCTATGTCCTCAAATTCCGCGGCGTGGCTGTCCCGTCAAGATCAATTTAAATTACGCGCCACTTCGTGCATAAGGTGGTAACAGCGAGGTTAGGATCTGTCAAGATGGCAGCAGTTCAAAACAAGTGATCGTGGTTACGATGTGACAGCTGTCAAAAAGCACATGGATTTTAGATTCCGCACCCACATGGTTAAAGATGGCAGCCTTCTTCTTCACAGCTTTGAAACATACACATGGATTTCAAATTCGGCACCACTACGTGCATAAGGTGGCAGCAATGAGGTTTAGCGCCGTCAAAATGGCAGCACTGAGGTTAGCCTGGTTCACTTGTTTAAAACCCATGCCCACGTTGTTAAATATGGCAGCTGTCACCTTGACAGCTGTCAAAAAGCACGTGGATTTTAAACTCTGCGCCCCTACATCGTTAAGGTGGCAGCAGTGAAGTGTAACCCCATCAAGGTGGCAGGAGTGAGATTAGCGATGCTCTGTTGTCTAAAAAAGTGAGGCTAGGGTCCGTCAAGATGACAGAGGTGACATCTGTCAAAAAAGCACGTGGCCAAGCACGTGGCTTTTTTACAAACAAAAGCACGTGGCCAAGCACGTGGCTTTTTTACAAACAAAAGCGCGTGGTCTTGACGTCACGGTCACGTGGTCATGACGGCATGAGGTCAATGACCTTGGCCGGAGTCAAAGATCGCGTGGGGACATGCTGACGTAGCACCCATTGTTTATTAACTCTCACTGCTCCGCTACTTCAAAATGATTTTAATTTCTTCGCAGTGCTACCAACCTGTACATAGAACTTTATTTATCGATAAATATACCCAATTTAAGAATAATGTCGAAGTCTTTCCTTTTGCTACTGATGACTATTCAACCAACTTACTGTAATTCTCTCATACTAACGGATAAAGTTTATTACGATTTTTATTCGACGTTTTTGATCTTTCCTAGACGCCAATTATTATTATTATTATTATTATTATTATTATTATTATTATTATTATTATTATGTTGCATTTTCTTTGACTCAACACGGAAAAAATATGGGGATCTCTCCCTTCGTTGAATCCGGACTAGTATAAGATAGATATTTGAAAAGAATAGTCACGTCCGTGTTGTTCTGATTTCATACAAAACTGAATATCCCGTGGCTATGACCACGATGTCCGCAATCGAGTAAAGGCACAAATCCTGATTGTATAAATTTTAGTGAGTTCCACTTTTTGTAAATTTTTCTTTCGGTGAAACATATTTATGGAATATTGTTATTTATATTATTTACGAAATGAATGGGCTGCCTGACCCAGGTGTAAGGCGTGCTCGGTTCACCTTCAAGGACGTGGGTTCGATTCCCCGTCAAGAAGTCGAAAAATTTAAGAAACGATATTTCCATTTCCGAAGGTGTACATGGCCCCGAGGTTCACTCAGCCTACGCCAAACATGAGTACCACGTTAATTCTTGGTGGGTAAAGGCGGCCGGGCGTACAGCTCTACCAGCCGTTACCTTTTAACCCTTTCAAAGTCTGTCTGACGGCTTTATTGATGTCATAACAGACGAGGAAGTACAAGAAGTGAAAGAATAACCTCATGTTGACTTAGAATCTCACTCTTGCAACAATATTACTCAACATCTACACCCCGTTTTATGGACCTTCCATATAGTTCATATCAGGCAAACTGTCCGTGAATGATCCTGAGGAAGTTTGTCTCACAGGTTTTCTTTAACATTCCAGTAAATCTACCACACGAGTCTGACGTATTTGAGCACCTTCAAATACCACCGGATTGAGCCAGGATCGAACCTGCCAAGTTGGACTCAGGAGGCCAGTGCTCTACTGTCCGACTAGGTGAAATATGTTAAGGGCATAACTAAGAGTGATTTTTCGCAATAGTAATTTTACGCGAAATGTTTATAGAAAAGTGTGCTTTTGTATTTTTATTTCTCGCGATCTGTAAACCACTTTGTATTTTGAAAGAGGAAAAAAATGCAGAATTTACACTGAAAAACTATATAAATGAGGAACAGGCGATTTATTCAAACAAGTCTATTTTATGTTTTCTGTTCTTCTTGTGGAAACTTACTAGTACTAGTAGGCCGAGGAGATCGTGCCCCATTTGGACTAGCTGCAAAGGCCTTTGGCTTTTAAGCTCAAATACCCAGACCGGGAGAGTTGGCTGTGCGGTTAGGGGCGCGCAGCTGTGGGCTTGCATCCGGGAGATAGTGAGTCGAACCCCACTGTCGGTTTTCCGTGGTTTCCCATTTTCACACCAGGCAAATACTGAGGCTGTACCTTAATAAAGGCCACGACCGATTCCTTCCCACTCCTTGGCCTTTCCTCTCCTATCGTCGTCAGAAGACCTATCTGGGTCGGTGCAACGTGAAGCAAATTGAAAAAGACAGTTTGCCCAAGCAGTTCAGCAAATGTATTTGGGGTTCTAACAACCAGTGGCCGTTTCTGGCCTTGTTGCAGGTTTGCGCAACCACCACGTTTTATATTATTTTAATTAAGTAGAAATTTCAAGTCATTATTTCGGAATAGTGATTCGTTCGATTAAAGGTCTCTGCATCAACATTCATATATCTACACTAGTGTCCAAAAGTTAAGCATAAGTTACGAGTAAGCAGGGCAACAGGAAATAGACCGCAAATCGCACGGCATATGCACCAACCAACCTTACGTGTTCGCTCTGTATAGGAAAGGAGCGTTCCCTGCTTTGACTAGCGGCGTAACCGCAAGGTAAACACAGCCAGTGCCTGCGCGCCATATTCCCTCAGTCGTGTTTGCCCTGTTATAGCGTGCGGAGTGTAGCCTCGTGGTGAACGTGATAACATAATGACACAACTACACCATTGAACCCCATTTTGCAGGGTAGAATACTCGGCCGCCTGGAAGCAGGTCAGACACAGACCGAAGTCAACGTATCCTTGAATGTGCCACAAAGTATCATTTCCAAGCTTTGGATACGATTTCGAGACACAGGAGATGTTAGTCGTAGGCCAGTACCAGGTCGACCAAGGGTAACCACCCCACAGCAGGACCGATATTTGGCCTTAACCGCCCGACGGAATCGGAGTGCATCTGCAAGAAAATTGTCGGCGGAGCTTGCAGCCGTCTCAGGAGTTACCGTTTCCCGGCATACTGTGTACCGGAGGCTCAGAAAAGCAGGGATGTTTGCTCGACGTCCAGCGGTGTGCGTTCCGCTCACTCCAGCACAGAGACGGGCCCGTTTACTTTGGAGCCGTCAACATCGAAACTGGACCATGAATGAATGGAGGCATGTGCTCTTCACAGATGAATCCCGCTTCAGTCTGCAGAACGATTCCCGCCGCACATTAATCTGGAGAGAACCGGGTAGCCGATACAACCACAGGAACATCGTGGAACGGGACCAGTATGGTAGTGGTGGCGTCATGGTGTGGAGCGGTATCATGATGAATGGCCGTACGGACCTCCTGCACAATTTCATGGATGGTCCGAGGAACACTTCAGAGGTGCAGCTGGTCCAGACTTCCTTTTAATGGACGATAATTCCCGACCGCACCGCGCTGCTCTGGTGGATGAATTTCTGGCTGGGGAAGACATTCATGGCATGAACTGGCCAGCGAGGTCTGCGGATCTGAATCCTATAGAACATGCCTGGGATGCATAGGGGAGTCGAGTTGCATCCCGTCAGCCTCCACCAAGGACCCTTCAAGACCTTCACATTGCCCTCGGAGGAATGGGATCGACTGCCACAAGAGCTCTTGGACCATCTGACAGAGAGCATGGCACGTCGCTGCGAAGCATGTGTGGCCGTTAGGGATTATCATACACCCTATTAACTGCATATTTTGTTGTGGAAGACATTGCCAAGTTCTGTTAGTTGTCAAAGGTGTACCTTACGTATCAGAACCTTTCTGACACTGTTTTGTTGGACAAGTTGTGTGATTCAGCTTCCGAGTGTTCAGCAATCCGTCTGACATTCCTATCAGGTGGTATGGCCTCGTTTAGTGATTATGCTTTACTTTTGGACCCTAGTGTATCTTGGTTCCTGTTCAGTCCAGCGGAGTTTGGGTGGTAGGCATTTGCTTTGTAACCAAACGACAGGTTGCATTCTTCACTCATTTCACATGCGCGCGCATCTCGCTAGCTTCTTCATTGTTGGTGTCATAAAACTTTGTCAGGAGAAACTGGTTCTCAGGATTATTATTGTTATATTATTATTGCAGTTTGAATTGTTTTCGAAAGCTATTTAGGGGTTGTCTAATGACCTTTTAATGGGCTGACTAGTTTTCCTTTATTCATGAGTTCTATTTTTGGGCTTATGCCGTCATAAGCCCGGCATAAGCCCAAAAATAGAACTCATGAATAGTTACACGGGCCGTGAAAGTCTAAATGATAATAGTTTTCCTTTAGTTTTCCGTTTTGTAATTTACGTTTACGTGAACGGCTATTTTTTTTTTGTTGAGGGCAAGTCTACGAGAGTCCCGGGGCGAAAACTATGCCCTCCTACTCATCTGTTTCTGAGGGTGCCGATGCGTCTGGAAAACTCTCTGTTTTGCTACACTAGCGGGGGAAAAACAATCTGGCCGAGAGGCAGTATTATCCTCTCGTCAGAGATGAAACCCCCTCTTCGCTTGGGGAAAAAATTTCAAATTTTGAGTCGGAGAGCTATGCTTTTCAGGAGGAACCCTTCTTAACAAACGGCCCCTTTCAGGGGTTGAATTTTGAAGGTATTGAGTGAGAGGAGTGTTTAATAATTTGGAAAAGGCCGAAACATGTTCTTATTTAAAATTAAAACAGATAATATGTGATCCAAGTGCCGCGGTGCTTCAAACGAGCCCACGGCTTCTTGGCCCTCGTGATCTTATTGTAAATATTTTCCCAATCTTCTTAACTCTTTGTTCCAGTGAAGCAGTACAAATGTTGAGTTCCCTTTGATTTTTGGGAGACATGCTTTATAAAGAATACAATTTGTCAAAGAAAGAATGGAAATGGTTAACACCTGTAACTTCATTTCTTGTATCAGAAACGACCAATTCCAAGCCATGGTTTAAACAGTGCCAGATGGAAATAACTTTAAAAACTGTGCTCCAACTACATTTTTTCTACCTAACATTACAGAGGCCCCATCACATGCTAGACCAACTAAATGTTCTGCCAGAAGGTTTTCATTCATCCCATATGAAGAAAGATTCTTCAATATCTCTCGAGTAATATCTGCTGTAGATGATTCAAGTTATATCAAGCCCCAGAAAAAGGAAACAACTTCAGAATTATCTGAAAGAGCACATCTCAAACACAATACTAAAACAGATTTTACACTAACTGTTGTTGATTTGTCAATCATAATACTGATTCTCCTCTGATTTTCTGTTATAGATTTTGCTATTTTATTTCTCATTTCCTGTGAAATATGTTCAATAATATTAGCACAACTAAAATTGTATGAAGAACTCGTCCCATAGCTAAACCATTTAAGTGTTGAAGTCCAACATAAGCCTGTAAGTCTACGAAGGGTCTATTTCTTTCCGCAATTGAGTATGTTGTTCGAAATATTCCAATGGTGGTTTCTAGGTGTTTGACATTCATAGTGTCCAAGCAACTTTCAAATGTTTTTATTACATTCTGACTTTTGTAACATAGCTTTTTTGTGAGATTCTGAATTTTTGTGCACAAATATTTTTTCCGAAGGCTTGTTTGTTGTTGATCAATATTGTTTCCGTTGTGATGAACCTTTCATTCTACCCATACTTTCATTAGCTTAAGTCCTGCCCCTTTAGAAACTCCTAATCCTAATTTACTTTCCTCTTTACATATATTGCAGCCTAAATTTCTATTTTCTGCGAATAACCACTTGTTCTCTGACGAAAAATAACGGTACTGAGACTCGTTCCAACAGTCTGGAAAAACTTGTTTTCGGTAGCTGGGTCCTTGAATTTCACAGTCGATGGTAGAATGTGTAGAACCATAACCTACATTCTCCCTTGAATCTGCATCACACGTTTCAACAACATTTAACCCAGGCTCTGTCTTTATACTCACGTCTTTAACGAGACGAATGTTCTCGGAACTCCATTCAGTTTCGTTTTTACTTGAGCTATCACACATATTTTTAGTATTCTTTGATTCTTCATTGTTGAATGCGCTTGTGAACGGTTGGCTGTTGAGAGAGCTCTTGCATGATTGTAATGATAAAGTAGTTAAAACCTATTGAAAGTGTTTAAATTTTATGTGTGTGTGTTCCATTTAGAGCTATTTATATACTGGTGTTTAGTGCTTGTTGGTAGAAATTGGGGGTAGTGATATTTATTTGAATTTTATAATAAGTAATTCATTTGGTGTTCAGTAGATTACGTTTTCTAGGTTAAGTAGGCTAGCTAGGTGTACCTTGTTCGAATTTTAGGTTTAGGGAATACTTTGGTTAATAATATTAACTTTCAAAACAATATTTTTAAATATCTGTAGGTTCGTTGGTATAATACTTACAAAGGCAGATATCATAAGGAGTTGTAACTCATTGTAACTTCCGCCGCAAATTTTCCAATATTTCGTATAGATATCCGTTCAAACTATCACGAAAGTAATAATGGGAATACACGGTAATTTCAAATTGTTGACGATTGTTGCTACATGCACAAGGTAGCCATGTAAATAAATAAAAAATCAGCTGATTACTATATTACGATAATTTGCAGTCTTAGTTCCCTGTTTACTTTGTACTTTCCACCTTCGTTTATTCATCGAGTAAAAGTTAATAATCAAATTCCTATATCCCAATAATATTGCAATTCAAGCCCCCGGCGTAGTTTTGACAGAAATTATTGTAGACAACCTCTTATTTTTCAGCATCTAAGGACACTTTTATTCTCAATGCCGGGTAGTAGGGAAAATAATAGTAATCCACCAGCGGTAAAAATTCATATAACTACATTTTAGCTGAGAATTGTAGTGTAGATACAGTATATTTAGATAGTACCGTATCTTGCCTGCTATATTCGTGTGTATCTTTTGTGTGAATCTATTAGAGCATAGTACTAATAACCTGTCTAAGCATTTAGCTTTGTTCGTAATCTTTGAATACAGTAGTTCTTCCAAATTTCAAACTTGCAATTTTCATTTCTGTTTGTGCTTAGTAGTGACATACGGTACCGGTATTGTAATTAGGATACATCTGAACGTACTTAAAAGTTATTGTATTGTACTGTAGAGTAGTATACGAGAATTTACCTTATTAGAATTTAGCGTGCTTATTTTATTATTGTAAAATATTTGTGTAGTACCGGTGTAGTAGAGGTATCTGTAGAAACTCTCTTACTAAAATTCTGTTGTTGTAATTAGGATAGGCTTAATTGCAGCTTAGATTTGTGTAATTCTTCTGTAACCTTTCCATATTCAGTAATTAACAGGTGTTGTAGGATAAAAATAGTGCTCGACTAAGTAGTATTGTAGTGTAATCATATATTAAATACCTTATTGTCGTGTGATCTTTAAGTACTATCCCAGACAATATATCCCTCCGTTCACTTTTTTGCACATAAGCTATTTTATTTTTCCTTTTATTTTGATTTTTTCCGTAAAGAATGGCTGAGGAGTACAAGTGTAGGGACTGTGCGTGTGGCGAGGCATTGAGGGGTATGAAGGAGGAGTTGGAGAGTTTGAGGGAGATAATTAGGATTCTCACAGAAGACAGGAAGGAAGATAGGCCTCCCTCAAACAATGTACAGATTACAGTAGGTGTACAAGAGGGAAAGGCAGGAAAGGGGGTAGTTGTAGAAGACAGGTGATCTAATGTTCTAAGGGGAAGGAGATCGCAGGCTAAGGGCTCTATTCAGGATCAGAATTCAGGACAGGTCTCTGTGCGAAATCGGTACGAGCCACTCCAGGTAGAGCAACAGATGGAAAATGAAGAACAGGGAACTGTTGCTGAGATGTGTGGAAGTAGGAGGAAGGGAAAAGGTGGGAAAGGGAAATGTAGAGTAGATGATAGGAAAAGTCAGGTGGAACAGGGTCATGGGAAGGAGAAAAGGGAGGAGGAAGTAGCTTCTGCAGCTATCAGGAAAGATAGGACTGACCAGGAAGGGAGGGGATCAAATGAGGTGGCTAGGGTTGAGGCTCTGGTCATGGGGGATTCCATTGTTAGACATGTGGGGAATGTGTGTGGAGGAAAGGGAACCAGCATAGAGTGTTATCCAGGAATTAGGTCGAGGCAGATGTTGAGGAAAGTAGAAAAGAGGGAGGAAAGGAAGGAGAAGGTGGTAGTGTTTAACGTTGATACCAACTACGTAAGGCAAGCTGATATAAGTACCAACATAGTTGGGGATGTGTGGGATCTGGTAAATGTAACACGGATGAAGTTTAAGGAAGCAGAGATTGTTATCAGTGGAATTCTGTGTTGGAGGGATGCTGACTGGAGGGTGATTGGGGATTTAAATGAGACTATGGAGTGGGTACGTGGGAAACTGGGAGTGAAATTTCTAGATCCTAATGGGTGGCTAGGAGATAGGGATCTGCGATCAGATGGCCTTCACTTAAACCGCAATGGTTCGTATAAGTTAGGAAATTTGTTTGGAAGGGTAATAAGGAGGTACATTCAGGGAAAAAGGGTTGTCTAGGGAGCGGTGATAAGGGTACAGAGATCTGGAAGTCAAGTAGGGATGACATAAAATGTTAGTGTTGAACTGTAGAAGTATTGTAAAGAAAGGAATAGAATTTAGTAATTTAATAGATATATATATATTTACCAGATATTGTAATAAGAGTTGAAGCATGGCTGAGAAATGATATAATGGATGCAGATATTTTCTCACGGAACTAGAGAGTGTATCATAGAGATAGGATAGGAATGGTGGGATGGGGGGTATTCATTCTGATGAAAGAAGAATTTGTAAGCTACGAATATGTTAAAGATGAGAAACATGAAATTCTAGGCGTAAGGCTCATTTCTAAAGATAATAGGCAACTTGATGTCTTTGGAGTGTACAGACCGGGAAAGGGTAGCGCTGACACGGATTCAGAATTATTTGATAAGATAATCAGCTATGTGGGAAATGACATGGAAAGGAATGTGATTGTAGTGGGGGATCTGAAGTTACCAAATGTCAATTCAGAAGGAAATGTGAACGACAGGAAGCATGACCAACAAATGGCAAATATGAGCTCTATCGACAAACCGAAGTAATAGATGGCATTAGAGATCACGAAACTGTTTTTGTCGTAGTTAAAAATAAATGTGTTAGAAAGGAAGGTCTTAAAAGTAGGACTATTAGGCAGTACCATATGGGTGATAAAGCAGGCATGAGCCAGTTCTTAAATGTAACTATGATTGGTGGAAAATGGTAAATAAAAATGTAAACAAGCTCTGGGATGGATTTAAAGCAATTGTTGAGGAATGTGAAAACAGGTTTGTACCTTTAAAGGTGGTAAGGAATGGTAAAGACCCACCTTATTATAATAGAGAAATAAAGAGACTAAGAAGGAGGTGCAGATTGGAATGAAATAGATTTAGAAATGGCTGTGGAAGTAAGGAAAAATTGAAGGAACTTAGTAGGAAATTGAATCTAGCAAAGAAGGCAGCTAAGGATAACGTGTTGGCAAGCATAATTGGCATTCATACTAATTTTAGTGATGAATGGAAGGGTATGTATAGGTATTTTAAGGCAGAAACAGGTTCCAAGAAGGACATTCCAGGAATAATTAATGAACAAGGGGAGTATGTATGTGAGGATCTTCAAAAGGCAGAAGTATACAGTCAGCAGTATGTAAATATTGTTGGTTACAAGGATAATGTCCAGATAGAGGAGGAGACTAATGCTAAAGAAGTATTAAAATTTGCCTACGATAACAATGACATTCACAATAAGATACAAAAGTTGAAAATTAGAAAAGCAGCAAGAATTGATAAGATTTCGGGGGATATACTAAAGACAATGAGTTGGGATATAGTACCATATCTGAAGTACTTATTTTATTATTGTTTGCTTGAAGGAGCTATACCAAATGAATGGCGAGTTGCTATAGTAGTCCCTGTATATAAAGGAAGGGATGATAGACATAAAGCTGAAAATTACAGGCCAGTAAGTTTGACATGCGTTGCATGTAAGCTTCGGGAAAGCATTATTTCTGATTACATTAGATATGTTTGTGAAATTAATAACTGGTTCGATAGAAGGCAATTCGGTTTTAGGAAAGGTTATTCCACTGAAGCTCAACTTGTAGGATTCCAGCAAGATATAGTGGATATCTTGGATTCAGGAGGTCAAATGGACTGTATTGTGATTGACCTGTCTAAAGCATTTGATATGGTGGATCATGGGAGACTACTGGCAAAAATGAGTGCAATTGGACTAGACAAAAGAGTGACTGAATGGGTTGTTATATTTCTAGAAGATAGATCTCAGAGAATTAGAGTAGGCAAAGCTTTATCTGACCCTGTAATAATTAAGAGGGGAATTCCTCAGGGCAGTATTATTGAACCTTTATGTTTTCTTATATAATTAAAGTCCTCTCAGTTTTAATTACTACATTGATTGGGTGAAAGTTCATTTTGGGGATCATTGTAGGTATCTAGGTGTTAATATAAGGAAAGATCTTCATTGGGGTAATCACATAAATGTGACTGTAAATAAAGGGTACGGATCTCTGCACATGGTTATGAGGGTATTTAGGGGTTGTAGTAAGGATGTAAAGGAGAGGGTATATAAGTCTCTGGTAAGACCCCAATTAGAGTATGGTTGCAATGTATGGGACCCTCACCAGGATTACCTGATTCAAGAACTGGAAAAAATCCAAAGAAAAGCAGCTTGATTTGTTCTGGGGGAATTCCGTCAAAAGAGTAGCGTTAAAAAAATGTTGCAATGTTTGGGCTGGGAAGAATTGGGAGAAAGAAGACGAGCTGCTCGACTAAGTGGTATGTTCTGAGCTGTCAGCGGAGATATGGCGTGGAATGACATTAGTAGACGAATAAGTTTGAGTGGCGTCTTTGTAGGAAAGATCACAATATGAAGATAAAGTTGGAATTCAAGAGGACAAATTGGGGCAAATATTCATTTATAGGAAGGGGAGTTAGGGATTGGAATAACTTACCAAGGGAAATGTTCAATACATTTCCAATTTCTTTGAAATCATTTAAGAAAAGGCCTGGAAAACAACAGATAGGGAATCTGCCACCTGGGTGACTGCCCTAAATGCAGATCATTATTGATTGATTGGTTCATCCCCAGTAAGTTTTTTTAAAACCCAGTCACTTAAGTAAGCTCAAATAAAGTAGAGACAATACGCGACACTTCCGGATCTAACCTTGTTGAAATGGGAGACAAGTCGTAAGTGGCGCTCCTAGTGACTTGACCTGAAAATTCGCGCTAAATTCAAATGTCAATGGAAATGTATATGCGGAAATTGATAAATAAATTATGTCTAGAAAGAAAGTGTTATTAAGATATTAACTTCCATGTTGCTAAAACAATTCTGGATAAATGAATGAAGAATTGTATACAGTATAGTCAAGATGTGAAATGGACTGCTGTGCAAGGGCTTGATCTTTCATTTATTGCATTACTTTTTTAGCTTTAGAATTCCTGCCCTACGTTCACCGCTAGATTTTTTTCTCATTTAAAAGCATTGTATCGTCATATTCAAATACTTGTCAACAAAAATATCGGCACATTCCTTACACACATGATTCAATGAATTTACATTTACGAGCTGGACAATTTTCCTTTTAACTTGAAACCTACTAACGAAAGGAACTCTATAAATTTAGCTTCAAAAACATTGAAACTTTCCCTATAAGCAATACTTGCCATAATGCAATTACATTAGGGCAAAGCAAATTTACGTCATCATATTGTTTCAACAAAATACGTACATTTCTTAAATTACCCATATTTTCTTCAGTGCTTTACAACGCATTACAGCATTTCAAATGGGGTAACTTGGAACACAATCAGCCACACTCATATGTATATGTATTTTCCTGAATTAAATCAAACTCACAGATCACACCTAAAACAACACATCGGTATTGAAGGTTAACCGCTGCACTGTACAATAAAATATGCGTATTATAATCTAAGCCAGTTAAAATATGGGTCGAGCAGGTCTGAAGATTATGAAGTACTATAAAAATATCTTTGTCACTGGAAGCATATAAACAAACACAACATTACTATACGCGAACTTTTTCTTGAGCCCGATTTTTACGGGGTGTGGGGTAAGGAGGGAGCGCTGACGGTTCCGGTTATACTGTCAACTGGATGGAAATGAAATCTGAATTGAACCGATAATATGATCGATCGATATGAATTTTCTAAACATTTATTATATTACGCCAACAACTCTGTCACACATACATTATTTAACATTATATAACATTTCTCGATGCGAATCTTGTTCCTAGCATGAATTATATAGTTTGGCTTTGCTGTGTAAACAACATCAATACTAGTTCGTAAAGTGTACGCCAGATGTCGCAGAGCGATGCATAGTTTGTGTTTCAAAGGTTGCCAATATGGATGTCGAAGATAACCGAGGTCTACCGATTCAGCACTAGGGAGCTCAGGGCTCAAGAAAAGGTTCGCGTATAGTACTTACATTTTCTTGTCACGAGGGAAACGGCAGAAAGACCGCGCATTCTTCTCTACTTCATAGTTACTGCAGCCAAACACAGCACATACCTTTCCCCTCATGTTCAGAGGAGATATTAAGGAATGACACATGCTAGTATTTAATTACCGGTATGTCAACTCACTGAAAACGTATAAATAACACAAAAAACTTCGCACAAAAATACACGTGCTCTTATGACAGAATCAGTAGTTCTCAGGTCAATCCGCTAGAGAGGACTCTAATAGCTGTCCCTCGATATCTCGCAGAGTGTCGCGTATTGTCTCTACTGTATTTGGTAAGCTCATGGTCACACTCACAACTCACTTTCACAGCCACTGGAAAACTTGGAAGGTACTACGGGCCTACTGATGTTCATTAACTACAGAGAGATTCCATAATATCTGCTTCACAGCAACACATTGAGCAAAACATAAAATAAAACTTGGATTCACACAAACATAGCGAGTGGAAGAAAGTTGTTGTGCTCACTTCCCGCTCTCCGAATCCAATAGCAGTGTAGCCAACCTTAGCGAACCAGAAAACCACCCAGGAGTGTAAAAGCGACCGTATCTTATGAACATAAAACCGTAAGATTCGATATTAATCCGCCAAAGTACACCCATGACGTTCATTTATTTATTTATCTATTTATTTATTTATTTATTTATTTATTTATTTATTTATTTATTTATTTATTTATTTATTTATTTTTCTAGTTGCTTTACGTCGCATCGACACAGATAGCCCTTATGGCGACGATGGGACAGGGAAGGCCTAGGAATGGGAAGGAAGCGGCCGTGGCCTTAATTAAGGTACAGCCCCAGCATTTACCTGGTGTGAAAATGGGAAACCACGGAAAACCATCTTCAGGGCTGCCGACAGTGGGGTTCGAACCCACTATCTCCCGGATGCGAGCTCATAGCTGCACGCTCCTAACCGCACGGTCAACTCGCCCGGTCCATGACGTTTCAGCGCAATGTATAGATTATAAGCTTTTCTTACTGAATGTAAAAATGTTACGTCATTCTAAAGCGGGAAAATATTTTCCGGAACGGCGTTCCGGCCCGTTCCGTTCCAACTAAACCACTGAAGTTAGTATATAACTTTGACTACCGGTACGGGGAAAAAGTAATAACCACCAATTTTATTGCATTTGTTTTTTAAAAACTTTTTTATCAAACTATTTTTTCTGACCTTACGAGTTCCTGAAGATAAGGTTTGAGGAATGTCAGTTCGAAGTAAAGGGAGCAGATGGAAGGAAGCTGCTAAAATGGAATGCCATCCCTACACTCTTCGACTTTCCTAATCTCCCAAAATATTTCTCGTGTGTCAGGAACGCCCGGAACGAAAGAGGACTGCCTTCAATGCTTGTTTATAAAATATTTGTCAGTTTATTGGGATGGTAATTTATTGTAATCTTTCATTTTTCTTTCTTTCTTTCTTTATAATCCATTTACCGTCCTGGGGTTTTTTTCCCCCTCGGACTTAGCGAGGAATCCCACCTCCTGCGTCGGGCACTGTCCACTATCACATATCCCCCTACCCGCTTGCCATGTGTGCTTCTGTGACACTTGACGTACGGTGCTCACTTCCCAACCCATACAGTACCGTGCTCCCGGTCTGTGCGCCCACCTTCTTTTTTAAAGTACGTGTTCTGCGTATCTGTACTCGTTTTACGGGTTCATTCGACGTACCTATAATGAATTAGTAGTGGCGCTCACGCTTCCTGCTGTCTTCTAACCCGTAAACACACATCTCGTTATATTCTTTCTTAATCTGTTTACCCTCCAGGGTTGGTTTTTCCCTCGGACTCAGCGAGGGATCACACCTCTACCGCCTCAAGGGCAGTGTCCTGGAGCATGAGACATTGGGTCAGGGGATTCAACTGGAGAGGATGACCTGTACCTCGCCCAGGCGGCCTCACCTGCTATGCTGAACAGAGGCCTTGCGGGGGGATGGGAAGATTGGAAGGGATAGACAAGGAAGAGGGAAGGAAGCGGCCATGGCCTTAAGTTAGGTGCCATCCCGGCATTTACCTGGAATAGAAGTGGGAAAACACGGAAAACCACTTCCAGGAAGACTGAGGTGGGAATCGAACCAACCTCTACTCATTTGACCTCCCGAGGCTGAGTGGACCCCGTTTCTCTTTACATTACCCCGGTTTATGGAGAGGGACCGATATCTTTCAGAATTGTAGTAATGTGAACGGATGTATAAATCTGGATCGCAAGGGGGCTGGTGGACTACCCGGTATTTATACCGGTAGTTTGAACATACAGTATTTTTCCACATTTACATGCAACACGTTTCCCCAAACCCAAAAGTTTGGATAATTTTGGTGACCTTGTTAGAAGTTATTGCATCTACTAAAACTAAAGACTCGTCAATCTTGGAATTGTATCTAGTTCGTAATGGAGTCATCTTGAAACAAATTATCATGGTCAACGGTGTTCTGAATCACCAGGTGTATGCATAAATCTTATCCGGTTTCACTGAGAGATAGCGCCAGCAAACAGTAGGCATCGTATGAATTTGACACATACGTCAGTTTGTTCGTCTGACATTAACATCAACACACACAAGTTCAGTCCGCCAAACACTAGCGTCTGTGTTGTATCGTTCAGTGATCATGTCGACATTTCTGCTTGAAAAAGAACATTTGCGGCACGCATTGCTTTTCTTATTTAATCAAAAGGAAAAGGCTGTGGAAAGTCATCGTTTGCTGGTAGAAACATATGGTGAACACGCTCCATCGATTAGAACATGTGAGACATGGTTTCGACAAATCGCTTCGGCAAGAAGACCATGCTTTGTATCTGGTGGGACCAGAGCGGTATTGTGTATTTTTTTGTTGCCATTGATGCTTTTACGGCCCGTACTTATGATATAGGCTTTTGGGCTTATACCGTGTCAAGAAAATAGGGTGAAATTCTTTACATTTTGCAGAGAACTTTGCTCTGCGTCATCATAAGAAAATCTCGACTGTCCACGAGAAAGGAATCTCAAACAATGAGGTTTGAATTTAGACGTTATAATTAAACTGACCAGACGTCCCGGATTCGGCGGGACAGTTCCGCTTTTAGGAATTTTGTCCCGCTGTCCCCTCGAAAACTCTGGGGACGCTTAAATGTCTCGCTTTGCAGATTGACAATTTTAAACATCATTATTCACGATATCGATACTCGAAACTTCCGAATTTCCGTTTCTCGCTCAGACTTCACAATAGTTGATGTGGTGTGGTTTGGAACGTTTGGTTTCTTTTGTGTGATTGCACAATGCCTAAACGCACATGCATATTTAATACGGATTTGCAAAATAAATTCCCCTTTATTAAGAGAACAATATCCAACAGTGATGTTCGATGTCAGTCTTGTGGGGCGGCATTTAGCGTTGCACATGGCGGTGGACATGATATACGTTAACCAAATATTTGCAATCTACCAAACATAAATCTGTTGAAAGTACTGCAAGTTCAAGCAAAGCACTGACGAGTTTTTTTAAGAGTGCAACACCTACGTCCAAGGACTTGGAAATCGCAGCTGTTGAAGGAGACTGGGCTTACTATACAGCTAAAGAAAATCAAATCTTTCGCTCATGTGACTGCGCTTCGAAACTTCTCCAAACATGTTTTGAGCCCAAATTCAGATGTGCACGGACAAAATGTGAATATGTAATTACTAAAGTGTTTGTCCCCTTATCTGAGCAACAAGTCAAACAACAACTCGGACAGGCACAGTGCTTTACACTGCTAACGGCTGCCTCGAACCACAGGAATGTTAAAGTGTTCCCAGTTGTTGTTCGGTTTTATG